>NC_069499.1:1505731032-1506008532 GCF_027579735.1 Bombina bombina | reverse complement strand
GTTCACTTTCCATCCGTGAGATCTGAGAAAGGCCAGGACAATGTCCGTGTAAGCCTTTGCTTGAGGAAGGGACGACGCTTGAATCAGAATGTCGTCCAAGTAAGGTACTACAGCAATGCCCCTTGGTCTTAGCACAGCTAGAAGGGACCCTAGTACCTTTGTGAAAATCCTTGGAGCAGTGGCTAATCCGAAAGGAAGCGCCACGAACTGGTAATGCTTGTCCAGGAATGCGAACCTTAGGAACCGATGATGTTCCTTGTGGATAGGAATATGTAGATACGCATCCTTTAAATCCACCGTGGTCATGAATTGACCTTCCTGGATGGAAGGAAGAATAGTTCGAATGGTTTCCATCTTGAACGATGGAACCTTGAGAAACTTGTTTAAGATCTTGAGATCTAAGATTGGTCTGAACGTTCCCTCTTTTTTGGGAACTATGAACAGATTGGAGTAGAACCCCATCCCTTGTTCTCTTAATGGAACAGGATGAATTACTCCCATTTTTAACAGGTCTTCTACACAATGTAAGAATGCCTGTCTTTTTATGTGGTCTGAAGACAACTGAGACCTGTGGAACCTCCCCCTTGGGGGAAGTCCCTTGAATTCCAGAAGATAACCTTGGGAGACTATTAACAAAGTACAAAAAACGTTTTAAAATAAAACCGTTACTGTCACTTTAAATTTTAAACTGAACACACTTTATTACTGCAATTGCGAAAAAACATGAAGGAATTGTTCAAAATTCACCAAATTTTCACCACAGTGTCTTAAAGCCTTAAAAGTATTGCACACCAAATTTGGAAGCTTTAACCCTTAAAATAACGGAACCGGAGCCGTTTTGAACTTTAACCCCTTTACAGTCCCTGGTATCTGCTTTGCTGAGACCCAACCAAGCCCAAAGGGGAATACGATACCAAATGACGCCTTCAGAAAGTCTTTTCTAAGTATCAGAGCTCCTCTCACATGCGACTGCATGCCATACCTCTCAAAAACAAGTGCGCAACACCGGCGCGAAAATGAGGCTCTGCCTATGCTTTGGGAAAGCCCCTAAAGAATAAGGTGTCTAAAACAGTGCCTGCCGATATTATTATATCAAAATACCCAGATAAAATGATTCCTCAAGGCTAAATATGTGTTAATAATGAATCGATTTAGCCCAGAAAAAGTCTACAGTCTTAATAAGCCCTTGTGAAGCCCTTATTTATGATCGTAATAAACATGGCTTACCGGATCCCATAGGGAAAATGACAGCTTCCAGCATTACATCGTCTTGTTAGAATGTGTCATACCTCAAGCAGCAAGAGACTGCTCACTGTTCCCCCAACTGAAGTTAATTGCTCTCAACAGTCCTGTGTGGAACAGCCATGGATTTTAGTGACGGTTGCTAAAATCATTTTCCTCATACAAACAGAAATCTTCATCTCTTTTCTGTTTCTGAGTAAATAGTACATACCAGCACTATTTCAAAATAACAAACTCTTGATTGAATAATAAAAACTACAGTTAAACACTAAAAAACTCTAAGCCATCTCCGTGGAGATGTTGCCTGTACAACGGCAAAGAGAATGACTGGGGTAGGCGGAGCCTAGGAGGGATCATGTGACCAGCTTTGCTGGGCTCTTTGCCATTTCCTGTTGGGGAAGAGAATATCCCACAAGTAAGGATGACGCCGTGGACCGGACACACCTATGTTGGAGAAATTGGTTCTCTTGTTTGCAACTCAAACACTTCAATAAACAAGCAACTAATGATCATCTTTTCAACAACTATGTTTATTGTCTGATACAACAACACAGGCTTTGTTTATAAGTTATATTATCATTCTTAGAATTCCCTACTAACACCTGACTAACTGACAAAGAAAGGCTACTTATTTTAAAATACTCCTACAAGTCATAAATATATTCCTATATTCCTATACAGAAACAAAATTAACCAAAAACTTCTTACATGCTGGTACCTCACCCAGTAGTGTTTAAAGAATTGTTTTAAACACAGTAATCTATGCTGGAGAGGATATGGGGAGCTGAGATGTTTTTATTTCCCTATATGAAAGAATGACTTCTTGACGCAGTGTTATCTCAATCCCCCCCCTACACACACAAACTTAGATTCACTTTTACCCCAGATTGTATAAAAACTGCCTGGCACCTTTAACACAGATTGGTTGTGTTTGTTGATAGTAAACGGGAGGAGGTTTGCCAAGTACTTTGTTTGAACAGTTTATGCAAGCGGTTTTATTATTCATGCACACAGATTAATGAAGTCGAGCTAAGATATTCTCAATTAAAACGTTACATGGAGCTTCATGATAAATGTATGATAGGTACACAGAATGTAGCACTTTTATTGGCTACTGTAGCATGAAGGGTACAAATAATTGATAATATTGTAAACAGTGGAAACCGTGTGCATTTTATAAAAAGAGAGATAGCATCTCAAAGAAGGATGTCAACTAACAAATATTCTGGAAATAAGGGAAAGACAGAGAGAGAGAGAGAGAGAGAGAGAGAGAGAGAGAGAGAGAGAGAGAGAGAGAGAGAGAGAAAGAGAGAGAGAGAGAGAGAGAGAGAGAGAAAGAGAGAAAACGAGAGAAACAGAGAGAGAGATAGAGAAAGAGAGAGAGAGAAAGAGAGAGGGAGAAAGAGAGAGATAGAGAAAGAGAGAGATAGAGAAAGAGAGAGATAGAGAAAGAGAGAAAGCGAGAGAAACAGAGAGAGATAGATAGAGAGAAAGAGAGAGAGAAAGAGAGAGAGAGAAAGAGAGAGAGAGAAAGAGAGAAAGCGAGAGAAACAGAGAGAGAGAGAGAGAAAGAGAGAGAGAGAAAGAAAGAGAGAAAGATAGAGAAAGAGAGAGAGAGAGAGAGAAAGAGAGAGAGAGAAAGAGCGATAGAAAAAGAGAAAACGAGAGAAAGAGAGAGGGAGATAGAGAGAAAGAGAGAGTGAGTGAGAGAGAGAGAGAGAGAGAGAGAGAGAAAGAAAAAGAGAGAGTGAATGAGTGAGAGAGAGAGAGACATTTTTTGTTTTAGTTCACATAAAGTAAATTAGTTAAAATGATAGCAGAGCATAAGATAGATGGTATTGCATCTTTCAGATATTGGTTCTCTTGTTTGCAACTCAAGCACTTCAATAAACAAGCAACTAATGATCATCTTTTCAACAACTATGTTTATTGTCTGATACAACAACACAGGCTTTGTTTATAAGTTATATTATTATCCTTAGAATTCCCTACTAACACCTGACTAACTGACAAAGAAAGGCTACTTATTTTAAAATACTCCTACAAGTCATTAATATATTCCTATATTCCTATACAGAAACAAAATTAACCAAAATCTTCTTACATGCTGGTACCTCACCCAGTAGTGTTTGACCGTTAAACACAGTAATCTATGCTGGAGAGGATATGGGGAATTAAAATCCTTATTTTATATATCATATATTCCTGCAAATTCCGTAACCATATTGGGCCACATTTCCCATTATTCAGAAGATAAACAGTTGATTATCCTTGCTTTGTTCTACTTTATTTGCAATTGTTCCAAAATTCAAAGTCCTTCCACATGGACTCGTAAAATGCTGTTTAACTGCGCCAAATCCATGAGCTTAATAAACGAAATATCTTCTAGAATTGTTTTAAGCAACGACTTTAAAAAGGAGATCAGTTGTCTTATAAAGACATATGTTATATCAAAAAAGAATTGAACTGATTATTTCATGCAGATATCTGGAATACGTACAATAAATGTGATAATCAGAAAATGTCATGCTTTACTTTATTGGTACCTTACGGTCTTACTGTAACTCACAATACATATTTCTTGTAACAGCTATACCTTCAAGGAAAATCAAATATATCTCTGTATTGTTTACTTGCCTCTGCCTCAGTTAACAATTATCTGTAACAGTTATTTTTACTTGTTTCACTTTTTCAGTTTTTTCTTTAATGTTGGAAACACCATAATCAAAAAAGATGCAAAAAAAACAAAATTTATGCTTACCTGATAAATTCCTTTCTCCTGTAGTGTGGTCAGTCCACGGGTCATCATTACTTCTGGGATATTAACTCCTCCCCAACAGGAAGTGCAAGAGGATTCACCCAGCAGAGCTGCTATATAGCTCCTCCCCTCTACGTCACACCCAGTCATTCGACCGAGAACCAACGAGAAAGGAGAAGCCAAAGGGTGCAGTGGTGACTGGAGTATAATTTAAAAAATTTAGACCTGCCATAAAAAACAGGGCGGGCCGTGGACTGACCACACTACAGGAGAAAGGAATTTATCAGGTAAGCATAAATTTTGTTTTCTCCTGTTAAGTGTGGTCAGTCCACGGGTCATCATTACTTCTGGGATACCAATACCAAAGCTAAAGTACACGGATGACGGGAGGGACAGGCAGGCTCTTTATACGGAAGGAACCACTGCCTGAAGAACCTTTCTCCCAAAAACAGCCTCCGAAGAAGCAAAAACAGAATTTATGCTTACCTGATAAATTACTTTCTCCAACGGTGTGTCCGGTCCACGGCGTCATCCTTACTTGTGGGAT
Source organism: Bombina bombina (assembly GCF_027579735.1). Taxonomy (NCBI): domain Eukaryota; kingdom Metazoa; phylum Chordata; class Amphibia; order Anura; family Bombinatoridae; genus Bombina; species Bombina bombina. The sequence continues at coordinate 1,506,003,985 of NC_069499.1, read as the reverse complement.
ATTCTCTTCCCCAACAGGAAATGGCAAAGAGTCCCAGCAAAGCTGGTCACATGATCCCTCCTAGGCTCCGCCCACCCCAGTCATTCGACCGACGGACAGGAGGAAATATATATAGGAGAAACCATATGATACCGTGGTGACTGTAGTTAGAGAAAATAATTCATCAGACCTGATTAAAAAACCAGGGCGGGCCGTGGACCGGACACACCGTTGGAGAAAGTAATTTATCAGGTAAGCATAAATTCTGTTTTCTCCAACATTGGTGTGTCCGGTCCACGGCGTCATCCTTACTTGTGGGAACCAATACCAAAGCTTTAGGACACGGATGAAGGGAGGGAGCAAATCAGGTCACCTAAATGGAAGGCACCACGGCTTGCAAAACCTTTCTCCCAAAAATAGCCTCCGAAGAAGCAAAAGTATCAAATTTGTAAAATTTGGCAAAAGTGTGCAGTGAAGACCAAGTCGCTGCCTTACATATCTGGTCAACAGAAGCCTCGTTCTTGAAGGCCCATGTGGAAGCCACAGCCCTAGTGGAGTGAGCTGTGATTCTTTCAGGAGGCTGCCGTCCGGCAGTCTCATAAGCCAATCGGATGATGCTTTTAAGCCAAAAGGAAAGAGAGGTAGAAGTCGCTTTTTGACCTCTCCTTTTACCAGAATAAACAACAAACAAGGAAGATGTTTGTCTGAAATCTTTAGTAGCCTCTAAATAGAATTTTAGAGCACGGACTACGTCCAAATTGTGTAACAAACGTTTCTTCTTTGAAACTGGATTCGGACACAAAGAAGGTACAACTATCTCCTGGTTAATATTTTTGTTGGAAACAACTTTCGGAAGAAAACCAGGCTTAGTACGCAAAACCACCTTATCTACATGGAACACCAGATAGGGCGGAGAACACTGCAGAGCAGATAACTCTGAAACTCTTCTAGCAGAAGAAATTGCAACCAAAAACAAAACTTTCCAAGATAATAACTTAATATCTACGGAATGTAAGGGTTCAAACGGAACCCCTTGAAGAACTGAAAGAACTAGATTTAGACTCCAGGGAGGAGTCAAAGGTCTGTAAACAGGCTTGATCCTAACCAGAGCCTGAACAAATGCTTGAACATCTGGCACAGCTGCCAGTCTTTTGTGAAGTAAAACAGATAAAGCAGAGATCTGTCCCTTCAGAGAACTTGCAGATAATCCTTTCTCCAAACCTTCTTGTAGAAAGGATAGAATCTTAGGAATTTTTATCTTGTTCCATGGGAATCCTTTAGATTCACACCAACAGATATATTTTTTCCATATTTTATGGTAAATTTTTCTAGTTACAGGCTTTCTAGCCTGAATCAGAGTATCTATTACAGAATCTGAAAACCCACGCTTTGATAAAATCAAGCGTTCAATCTCCAAGCCGTCAGTTGGAGGGAAACCAGATTCGGATGTTCGAATGGACCCTGAACAAGAAGGTCCTGTCTCAAAGGTAGCTTCCATGGTGGAGCCGATGACATATTGACCAGGTCTGCATACCAAGTCCTGCGTGGCCACGCAGGAGCTATCAAGATCACCGAGGCCCTCTCCTGATTGATCCTGGCTACCAGCCTGGGGATGAGAGGAAACGGTGGGAATACATAAGCTAGGTTGAAGGTCCAAGGTGCTACTAGTGCATCTACTAGGGTCGCCTTGGGATCCCTGGATCTGGACCCGTAGCAAGGAACCTTGAAGTTCTGACGAGACGCCATCAGATCGATGTCTGGAATGCCCCATAATTGAGTTATTTGGGCAAAGATTTCCGGATGGAGTTCCCACTCCCCCGGATGGAATGTCTGACGACTCAGAAAATCCGCTTCCCAATTTTCCACTCCTGGGATGTGGATCGCAGACAAGTGGCAGGAGTGATCCTCCGCCCATTGAATTATCTTGGTCACTTCTTTCATCGCCAGGGAAGTCCTTGTTCCCCCCTGATGATTGATATATGCAACGGTCGTCATGTTGTCTGACTGAAACCTTATGAATTTGGCCTTTGCTAGTTGAGGCCAAGCTCTGAGAGCATTGAATATCGCTCTCAGTTCCAGAATGTTTATCGGGAGAAGAGACTCTTCCCGAGACCATAGACCCTGAGCTTTCAGGGATTCCGAGACCGCGCCCCAGCCCACTAGGCTGGCGTCGGTCGTGACAATGACCCACTCTGGTCTGCGGAAGCTCATTCCCTGTGACAGATTGTCCAGGGTCAGCCACCAACGGAGTGAATCTCTGGTCTTTTGATCTACTTGAATCGTCGGAGACAAGTCTGTATAATCCCCATTCCACTGTCTGAGCATGCACAGTTGTAATGGTCTTAGATGAATTCGTGCAAAAGGAACTATGTCCATTGTTGCAACCATCAAACCTATTACTTCCATGCACTGCACTATGGAAGGACGAGGAACAGAATGAAGTACTTGACAAGAGCTTAGAAGTTTTGATTTTCTGACCTCTGTCAGAAAAATCCTCATTTCTAAGGAATCTATTATTGTTCCCAAGAAGGGAACTCTTGTTGACGGGGACAGAGAACTTTTTTCTTTGTTCACCTTCCATCCGTGAGATCTGAGAAAGGCTAGGACGATGTCCGTATGAGCCTTTGCTTTTGACAGGGACGACGCTTGAATCAGGATGTCGTCCAAGTAAGGTACTACTGCAATGCCCCTTGGTCTTAGAACCGCTAGAAGGGACCCTAGTACCTTTGTGAAAATCCTTGGAGCAGTGGCTAATCCAAATGGAAGTGCCACAAACTGGTAATGCTTGTCCAGAAAAGCGAACCTTAGGAACTGATGATGTTCCTTGTGGATAGGAATATGTAGGTACGCATCCTTTAAATCCACGGTAGTCATAAATTGATTTTCCTGGATAGTAGGTAGGATCGTTCGAATAGTTTCCATTTTGAACGATGGTACCCTGAGAAATTTGTTTAGGATCTTTAGATCCAAAATTGGTCTGAATATTCCCTCTTTTTTGGGAACTATGAACCGATTGGAATAAAATCCCATTCCTTGTTCTCTTATTGGAACTGGATGTATCACTCCCATCTTTAACAGGTCTTCTACACAATGTAAGAATGCCTGTCTCTTTATTTGGTTTGAAGATAATTGAGACCTGTGGAACCTTCCCCTTGGGGGTAGTTCCTTGAATTCCAGGAGATAACCTTGAGAAACTATTTCTAGCGCCCAAGGATCCTGAACATCTCTTGCCCAAGCCTGAGCAAAGAGAGAAAGTCTGCCCCCCACTAGATCCGGTCCCGGATCGGGGGCTATCCCTTCATGCTGTTTTGGTAGCAGTGGTAGGCTTCTTGGCCTGCTTACCCTTGTTCCAGCCTTGCATTGGTTTCCAGGCTGGTTTGGGTTGTGAAGTATTACCCTCTTGCTTAGAGGATACAGAATTAGAGACTGGTCCGTTTCTGCGAAAGGGACGAAAATTAGGCTTATTATTAGCCTTAAAAGACCTATCCTGTGGGAGGGCGTGGCCCTTTCCCCCAGTGATGTCTGAAATAATCTCTTTCAAATCAGGTCCAAATAATGTTTTACCTTTGAAAGGAATGTTAAGCAATTTTGTCTTGGAAGACACATCCGCTGACCAAGACTTTAGCCAAAGCACTCTGTGCGCCACGACAGTAAACCCTGAATTTTTCGCCGCTAATCTAGCTAATTGCAAAGCGGCATCTAAAACAAAAGAGTTAGCCAATTTAAGTGCTTGAACTCTGTCCATAACCTCCTCATACAAAGATTCTTTACTGAGCGATTTTTCTAGTTCCTCGAACCAGAAACACGCTGCCGTAGTGACAGGAACAATGCATGAAATTGGTTGTAGAAGGTAACCTTGCTGTACAAAAATCTTTTTAAGCAAACCCTCTAATTTCTTATCCATAGGATCTTTGAAAACACAACTATCTTCGATAGGAATAGTAGTGCGTTTGTTTAGAGTAGAAACCGCCCCCTCGACCTTGGGGACTGTCTGCCATAAGTCCTTTCTGGGGTCGACTATAGGAAATAATTTCTTAAATATAGGGGGGGGGAACAAAAGGTATGCCGGGCCTTTCCCACTCTTTATTTACTATGTCCGCCACCCGCTTGGGTATAGGAAAAGCGTCGGGGGGCACCGGAACCTCTAGGAACTTGTCCATCTTACATAATTTCTCTGGAATGACCAAATTGTCACAATCATCCAGAGTAGATAACACCTCCTTAAGCAGTGCGCGGAGATGTTCTAATTTAAATTTAAATGTCACAACATCAGGTTCAGCTTGATGAGAAATTTTTCCTGAATCTGAAATTTCTCCATCAGACAAAACCTCCCTCATGGCCCCTTGAGATTGGTGTGAGGGTATGTCAGAACAGTTATCATCAGCGTCCTCTTGCTCTTCAGTGTTTAAAACAGAGCAATCGCGCTTTCTCTGATAAGTAGGCATTTTGGATAAAAGATTTGCTATGGAGTTATCCATTACAGCCGTTAATTGTTGCATGGTAATAAGTATTGGCGCACTAGATGTACTAGGGGCCTCCTGTGTGGGCATAACTGGTGTAGACACAGTAGGGGATGATGTAGTATCATGTTTACTCCCCTCATTTGAGGAATCATCTTGGGCAATATCATTATCTGTTGCATTACTGTCCTTACTTTGTTTGGACACTATGGCACAATTATCACATAAATTTAAATGGGGAGACACATTGGCTTTCATACATATAGAACATAGCTTATCTGATGGTACAGACATGTTAAACAGGCTTAAACTTGTCAACAAAGCACAAAAAACGTTTTAAAATAAAACCGTTACTGTCACTTTAAATTTCAAACTGAAAACACTTTATTACTGAATATGTGAAAAAGTATGAAGGAATTGTTCAAAATTCACCAAAATTTCACCACAGTGTCTTAAAGCATTAAAAGTATTGCACACAAATTTCAGAGCTTTAACCCTTAAATTAACGGAACCGGAGCCGTTTTTACATTTAACCCCTATACAGTCCCAGAATGAGGCTCTGTCTATAACTAGAAAGGCCCCCATCTGAAAAAGGTGTCCAACACAGTGCCTGCCGTTTTTCTAAACGTTCCCCAAGATTATAATACCAATAATTAGTTAGAATCTGCATAATATGCCTAGTAAAGCAATTGTTTTAGCCCAGAAAAATGTCTACCAGTTTTGAAGCCCTTTTTGAAGCCCTTTATTCTTTTATGTTTAACTAAGAAAATGGCTTACTGGTCCCCATGAGGGGAAATGACAGCCTTCCAGCATTACATGGTCTTGTTAGAAATATGGCTAGTCATACCTTAAGCAGAAAAGACTGCTAACTGTTTCCCCCAACTGAAGTTACTTCATCTCAACAGTCCTGTGTGGAAACAGCAATTGATTTCAGTTACTGTCTGCTAAAATCATCTTCCTCTTACAAACAGAAATCTTCATCCTTTTCTGTTTCAGAGTAAATAGTACATACCAGCACTATTTTAAAATAACAAACACTTGATAGAAGAATAAAAAAAAAAAAACTCTTAACCATCTCCGTGGAGATGTTGCCTGTGCAACGGCAAAGAGAATGACTGGGGTGGGCGGAGCCTAGGAGGGATCATGTGACCAGCTTTGCTGGGACTCTTTGCCATTTCCTGTTGGGGAAGAGAATATCCCACAAGTAAGGATGACGCCGTGGACCGGACACACCAATGTTGGAGAAAGTGTCAAATTTGTAAAATTTGGAAAAAGTATGAAGAGAAGACCAAGTTGCAGCCTTGCAAATCTGTTCAACAGAAGCCTCATTCTTAAAGGCCCAAGTGGAAGCCACAGCTCTAGTAGAATGAGCTGTAATTCTTTCAGGAGGCTGCTGTCCAGCAGTCTCATAGGCTAAACGTATTATGCTACGAAGCCAAAAAGAGAGAGAGGTAGCCGAAGCTTTTTGACCTCTCCTCTGACCAGAATAAACGACAAACAGGGAAGACGTTTGTCGAAAATCCTTAGTTGCCTGTAAATAAAATTTCAGGGCACGGACTACGTCTAGATTGTGCAGAAGTCTTTCCTTCTTTGAAGAAGGGTTAGGGCACAATGATGGAACAACAATCTCTTGATTGATATTCCTGTTAGTGACCACCTTAGGTAAGAACCCAGGTTTAGTACGCAGAACTACCTTGTCTGAATGAAAAATCAGATAAGGAGAATCACAATGTAAGGCAGATAACTCAGAGACTCTTCGAGCCGAGGAAATAGCCATTAAAAACAGAACTTTCCAAGATAACAGCTTGATATCAATGGAATGAAGGGGTTCAAACGGAACACCCTGTAAAACATTAAGAACTAAGTTCAAACTCCATGGTGGAGCAACAGTTTTAAACACAGGCTTGATCCTAGCTAAAGCCTGACAAAAAGCTTGAACGTCCGGAACCTCTGACAGACGTTTGTGTAAAAGAATGGACAGAGCTGAAATCTGTCCCTTTAAGGAACTAGCGGATAAACCCTTTTCTAAACCTTCTTGTAGAAAAGACAATATCCTAGGAATCCTAACCTTACTCCATGAGTAACTCTTGGATTCGCACCAATATAAGTATTTACGCCATATTTTATGGTAAATCTTTCTGGTAACAGGCTTCCTAGCCTGTATTAAGGTATCAATTACTGACTCAGAAAAACCACGTTTTGATAAAATCAAGCGTTCAATTTCCAAGCAGTCAGCTTCAGAGAAATTAGATTTTGATGTTTGAAGGGACCCTGGATCAGAAGGTCCTGTCTCAGAGGCAGAGACCAAGGTGGACAGGATGACATGTCCACTAGATCTGCATACCAAGTCCTGCGTGGCCACGCAGGCGCTATTAGAATCACCGATGCTCTCTCCTGTTTGATTCTGGCAATCAATCGAGGAAGCATCGGGAAGGGTGGAAACACATACGCCATCCCGAAGGTCCAAGGTGCTGTCAAGGCATCTATCAGGACCGCTCCCGGATCCCTGGATCTGGACCCGTAACAAGGAAGCTTGGTGTTCTGTCGAGACGCCATGAGATCTATCTCTGGTTTGCCCCAACGTCGAAGTATTTGGGCAAAGACCTCCGGATGAAGTTCCCACTCCCCCGGATGAAAAGTCTGACGACTTAGGAAATCCGCCTCCCAGTTCTCCACTCCCGGGATGTGGATTGCTGACAGGTGGCAAGAGTGAGACTCTGCCCAGCGAATTATCTTTGATACTTCCATCATTGCTAGGGAACTTCTTGTCCCTCCCTGATGGTTGATGTAAGCTACAGTCGTGATGTTGTCCGACTGAAACCTGATGAACCCCCGAGATGTTAACTGGGGCCAAGCCAGAAGGGCATTGAGAACTGCTCTCAATTCCAGAATGTTTATTGGCAGGAGACTCTCCTCCTGATTCCATTGTCCCTGAGCCTTCAGAGAATTCCAGACAGCGCCCCAACCTAGTAGGCTGGCGTCTGTTGTTACAATTGTCCAGTCTGGCCTGCTGAATGGCATCCCCCTGGACAGATGTGGCCGAGAAAGCCACCATAGAAGAGAATTTCTAGTCTCTTGATCCAGATTCAGAGTAGGGGACAAGTCTGAGTAATCCCCATTCCACTGACTTAGCATGCACAATTGAGATGTAGGCGTGCAAAGGGTACTATGTCCATTGCCGCTACCATTAAGCCAATCACCTCCATGCATTGAGCTACTGACGGGTGTTGAATGGAATGAAGGACACGGCACGCATTTTGAAGCTTTGTTAACCTGTCTTCTGTCAGGTAAATCTTCATTTCTACAGAATCTATAAGAGTCCCCAAGAAGGGAACTCTTGTGAGTGGAAAGAGAGAACTCTTCTTTTCGTTCACCTTCCATCCATGCGACCTTAGAAATGCCAGTACTAACTCTGTATGAGACTTGGCAGTTTGAAAGCTTGAAGCTTGTATCAGAATGTCGTCTAGGTACGGAGCTACCGAAATTCCTCTCGGTCTTAGTACCGCCAGAAGAGCACCCAGAACCTTTGTGAAGATTCTTGGAGCCGTAGCCAATCCGAATGGAAGAGCTACAAACTGGTAATGCCTGTCTAGGAAGGCAAACCTTAGATACCGGTAATGATCTTTGTGAATCGGTATGTGAAGGTAAGCATCCTTTAAATCCACTGTGGTCATGTACTGACCCTTTTGGATCATGGGTAAGATTGTCCGAATAGTTTCCATTTTGAACGATGGAACTCTTAGGAATTTGTTTAGGATCTTTAAATCCAAGATTGGCCTGAAAGTTCCCTCTTTTTTGGGAACCACAAACAGATTTGAGTAAAACCCTTGTCCTTGTTCCGACCGCGGAACCGGATGGATCACTCCCATTAGTAAAAGATCTTGTACACAGCGTAGAAACGCCTCTTTCTTTATTTGGTTTGTTGACAACCTTGACAGATGAAATCTCCCTTTTGGGGGAGAGGATTTGAAGTCCAGAAGATATCCCTGAGATATGATCTCTAACGCCCAGGGATCCTGGACATCTCTTGCCCAAGCCTGGGCGAAGAGAGAAAGTCTGCCCCCCACTAGATCCGTTCCCGGATCGGGGGCCCTCAATTCATGCTGTCTTAGGGGCAGCAGCAGGTTTCCTGGCCTGCTTGCCCTTGTTCCAGGACTGGTTAGGTCTCCAGCCTTGTCTGTAGCGAGCAACAGCTCCTTCCTGTTTTGGTGCAGAGGAAGTTGATGCTGCTCCTGCTTTGAAATTACGAAAGGAACGAAAATTAGACTGTCTAGCCTTAGGTTTGGCTCTGTCTTGAGGCAGGGCATGGCCTTTACCTCCTGTAATGTCAGCGATAATTTCTTTCAACCCGGGCCCGAATAAGGTCTGCCCTTTGAAAGGTATGTTAAGTAATTTAGATTTAGAAGTAACGTCAGCTGACCAGGATTTTAGCCACAGTGCTTTGCGTGCCTGAATGGCGAATCCGGAATTCTTAGCCGTAAGTTTAGTTAAATGTACTACGGCATCCGAAATAAATGAATTAGCTAGCTTAAGTGTCTTAAGCTTGTTTGAAATCTCATCTATAGTTATTGAGTCAAGAGTCTCTTCCAGGGACTCGGACCAAAAAGCGGCCGCGGCCGTGACAGACGCAATGCATGCAAGGGGTTGCAGTATAAAACCTTGTTGAACAAACATTTTCTTAAGGTAACCCTCTAATTTTTTATCCATTGGATCTGAAAAGGCACAGCTATCCTCCACCGGGATAGTGGTACGCTTAGCCAGAGTAGAAACCGCTCCCTCCACCTTAGGGACCGTCTGCCATAAGTCCCGTGTGGTGGCGTCTATTGGAAACATTTGTCTAAACACAGGAGGGGGGGAAAAGGGTACACCGGGCCTATCCCACTCCTTAGTAATTATCTCTGTAAGCCTCTTAGGTATAGGAAATACGTCAGTACTCGCCGGTACCGCATAGTATCTATCCAGCCTACATAATTTCTCTGGGATTGCAACGGTGTTACAATCATTTAGAGCTGCTAATACCTCCCCTAACAGTACACGGAGGTTTTCGAGTTTAAACTTAAAATTAGAAATGTCTGAATCCATTCTATTGGGATCAGAACCGTCACCTGCAGATTGAAGCTCTCCGTCCTCATGTTCAGCATACTGTGACGCAGTATCAGACATGGCCCTATTATCAACAGCGCACTCTGTTCTCACCCCAGAGTGATCACGCTTACCTCTTAGTTCTGGTAATTTAGCCAAAACTTCAGTCATAACATTAGCCATATCCTGTAATGTGATTTGTAATGGCCGCCCTGATGTACTCGGCGCTACAATATCACGCACCTCCCGAGCGGGAGATGCAGGTACTGACACGTGAGGCGAGTTAGTCGGCATAACTCTCCCCTCGTTGTTTGGTGAAATATGTTCAATTTGTACAGATTGACTTTTATTTAAAGTAGCATCAAAGCAATTAGTACATAAGTTTCTATTGGGCTCCACTTTGGCTTTAGCACATATAGCACAGAGATATTCCTCTGAATCAGACATGTTTAACACACTAGCAAATAAACTAGCAACTTGGAAATACTTTTCAAAGTAATTTACAAATAATATGAAAACGTACTGTGCCTTTAAGAAGCACAGAAAAAAGTTATGACAGTTGAGAAATAATAAACTGAGAAACTATAACATCAAATCTTTTCCGGTGCAAATTAGGCTAAAGTCTTATGCATACAGTATTATCCCAGTGAAGTGCCATTCCCCAGAATACTGAAGTGTAAAATATACATACATGACAGCCTGATACCAGTTGCTACTACTGCATTTAAGGCTGAGCTTACATTATATCGGTATGGCAGAATTTTCTCAGTCAATTCCATTGTCAGAAAATAATATGCTGCTACATACCTCTTTGCAGATTAACCTGCCCGCTGTCCCCTGATCTGAAGTTTACCTCACTCCTCAGATGGCCGAGAACAGCAATATGATCTTAACTACGCCGGCTAAAATCATACAAAAAACTCAGGTAGATTCTTCTTCAAATTCTACCAGAGAAGGAACAACACACTCCGGTGCTGTTATAAAATAACAAACTTTTGATTGAAGGTATAAGACTAAGTATAATCACCACAGTCCTCTCACACATCCTATCTATTAGTTGGGTGCAAGAGAATGACTGGGTGTGACGTAGAGGGGAGGAGCTATATAGCAGCTCTGCTGGGTGAATCCTCTTGCACTTCCTGTTGGGGAGGAGTTAATATCCCAGAAGTAATGATGACCCGTGGACTGACCACACTTAACAGGAGAAATATATTTCTATCAATGTATGGACATTGTGGGTTAGATTACAAGTGGCTGGTGGTTATTACTACCGTGAGCTCGCAGTAGCAACTAGCGCTTATAAAATTAACCAACTAATTTTTTTTTAAATCTGCCCCAAATGCCCCCAAAACACAGTGTAGTGTATTTTATTAATAAATAAAGATAGCAGCATCTATATTTTTTAAATAAAATTACTGCACTAGGCAATATTTTGGGTCTAAAGTTGGTGGGAGTGGGGTTTTAGAAAAAAACAGAATTTATGCTTACCTGATAAATTACTTTCTCCAACGGTGTGTCCGGTCCACAGCGTCATCCTTACTTGTGGGGAAATATCTCTTCCCCAACAGGAAATGGCAAAGAGTCCCAGCAAAGCTGGCCATATAGTCCCTCCTAGGCTCCGCCCACCCCAGTCATTCGACCGACAGACAGGAGGAAAAATATAGGAGAAACCATATGGTACCGTGGTGACTGTAGTTAGAGAAAATAATTCATCAGACCTGATTAAAAAACCAGGGCGGGCCGTGGACCGGACACACCGTTGGAGAAAGTAATTTATCAGGTAAGCATAAATTCTGTTTTCTCCAACATTGGTGTGTCCGGTCCACGGCGTCATCCTTACTTGTGGGAACCAATACCAAAGCTTTAGGACACGGATGAAGGGAGGGAGCAAATCAGGTTACCTAAACGGAAGGCACCACGGCTTGCAAAACCTTTCTCCCAAAAATAGCCTCCGAAGAAGCAAAAGTATCAAATTTGTAAAATTTGGCAAAAGTGTGCAGTGAAGACCAAGTCGCTGCCTTACATATCTGGTCAACAGAAGCCTCGTTCTTGAAGGCCCATGTGGAAGCCACAGCCCTAGTGGAGTGAGCTGTGATTCTTTCAGGAGGCTGCCGTCCGGCAGTCTCATAAGCCAATCGGATGATGCTTTTAAGCCAAAAGGAAAGAGAGGTAGAAGTCGCTTTTTGACCTCTCCTTTTACCAGAATAGACAACAAACAAAGAAGATGTTTGTCTGAAATCTTTTGTAGCCTCTAAATAGAATTTTAGAGCACGGACTACGTCCAAATTGTGTAACAAACGTTCCTTCTTTGAAACTGGATTCGGACATAAAGAAGGTACAACTATCTCCTGGTTAATATTCTTGTTAGAAACAACCTTTGGAAGAAAACCAGGCTTAGTACGCAAAACCACCTTATCTGCATGAAACACCAGATAGGGCGGAGAACACTGCAGAGCAGATAACTCTGAAACTCTTCTAGCAGAAGAAATAGCAACCAAAAACAAAACTTTCCAAGATAGTAACTTAATATCTATGGAATGTAAAGGTTCAAACGGAACCCCTTGAAGAACTGAAAGAACTAGATTTAGACTCCTGGGAGGAGTCAAAGGTCTGTAAACAGGCTTGATCCTAACCAGAGCCTGAACAAATGCTTGAACATCTGGCACAGCTGCCAGTCTTTTGTGTAGTAAGACAGATAAAGCAGAGATCTGTCCCTTTAGAGAACTTGCAGATAATCCTTTCTCCAAACCTTCTTGTAGAAAGGAGAGAATCTTAGGAATTTTTATCTTATTCCATGGGAATCCTTTGGATTCACACCAACAGATATATCTTTTCCATATTTTATGGTAAATCTTTCTTTAGAACATAGCTTATCCGAAGGCACAGACATGTTAAACAGGCTTAAACTTGTCAATAAAGCACAAAAAACGTTTTAAAACAAAACCGTTACTGTCTCTTTAAATTTTAAACAGAAAACACTTTATTACTGAATATGTGAAAAAGTATGAAGGAATTGATCAAAAATTACCAAAATTTCACCACAGTGTCTTAAAGCATTAAGAGTATTGCACACCAATTTTCAGAGCTTTAACCCTTAAAATAATGGAACCGGAGCCGTTAACAAATTTAACCCCTATACAGTCCCAGCTATAGCTTTTGCTGTGACCTAACCAAGCCCAGAGGGGAATACGATACCAAGTGACGCCTTCTAGAAACTTTTCCAGCTACTTTCAGATCCTCACACATGCATCTGCATGTCTTGCTCTCAAAAACAACTGCGCAGTAATGGCGCGAAAATGAGGCTCAGCCTACAACTGGGAAGGCCCTCCCTGACTGGAAAAGGTGTCTAACATAGTGCCTGCCATTAAAAAACGTTCCCCAAGTTTATAAATGTGAATTATCAGCATAAACATGTATAAAATGCCCAAATAAAGCAATCGATTTAGCCCATAAAAGTGTCTACCAGTTTTATAGCCCATATTAAGCCCTTTATTCTGTTTGCTTGACTAAGAAAATGGCTTACCGGTCCCCATGAGGGGAAATTACAGCCTTCCAGCATTACATGGTCTTGTTAGAAATATGGCTAGTCATACCTTAAGCAGAAAAGTCTGCTAACTGTTTCCCCCAACTGAAGTTACTTCATCTCAACAGTCCTATGTGGAAACAGCAATCGATTTTAGTTACTGTCTGCTAAAATCATCTTCCTCTCACAAACAGAAATCTTCATCCTTTTCTGTTTCAGAGTAAATAGTACATACCAGCACTATTTTAAAAACAGAATTTATGCTTACCTGATAAATTACTTTCTCCAACGGTGTGTCCGGTCCACGGCGTCATCCTTACTTGTGGGATATTCTCTTCCCCAACAGGAAATGGCAAAGAGCCCAGCAAAGCTGGTCATATGATCCCTCCTAGGCTCTGCCTACCCCAGTCATTCGACCGACGTACAGGAGGAAATATGCATAGGAGAAACCACATGATACCGTGGTGACTGTAGTTAGAGAAAATAATTCATCAGACCTGATTAAAAAAACCAGGGCGGGCCGTGGACCGGACACACCGTTGGAGAAAGTAATTTATCAGGTAAGCATAAATTCTGTTTTCTCCAACATAGGTGTGTCCGGTCCACAGCGTCATCCTTACTTGTGGGAACCAATACCAAAGCTTTAGGACACGGATGAAGGGAGGGAGCAAATCAGGTCACCTAAATGGAAGGCACCATGGCTTGCAAAACCTTTCTCCCAAAAATAGCCTCTGAAGAAGCAAAATTATCAAATTTGTAAAATTTGGCAAAAGTGTGCAGTGAAGACCAAGTCGCTGCCTTACAAATCTGGTCAACAGAAGCCTCGTTCTTGAAGGCCCATGTGGAAGCCACAGCCCTAGTGGAGTGAGCTGTGATTCTTTCAGGAGGCTGCCGTCCGGCAGTCTCATAAGCCAAACGGATAATGCTTTTAAGCCAAAAGGAAAGAGAGGTAGAAGTTGCTTTTTGACCTCTCCTTTTACCAGAATAGACAACAAACAAAGAAGAAGTTTGTCTGAAATCTTTAGTGGCCTCTAAATAGAATTTTAGAGCACGGACTACGTCCAAATTGTGTAACAAACGTTCCTTCTTTGAAACTGGATTCGGGCACAAAGAAGGTACAACTATCTCCTGGTTAATATTCTTGTTGGAAACAACTTTCGGAAGAAAACCAGGCTTAGTACGCAAAACCACCTTATCTGCATGGAACACCAGATAGGGCAGCGAACACTGCAGCGCAGATAACTCAGAAACTCTTCTAGCAGAAGAAATTGCAACCAAAAACAAAACTTTCCAAGATAATAACTTAATATCTACGGAATGTAAGGGTTCAAACGGAACCCCTTGAAGAACTGAAAGAACTAGATTAAGACTCCAGGGAGGAGTCAAAGGTCTGTAAACAGGCTTGATTCTAACCAGAGCCTGAACAAACGCTTGAACGTCTGGCACAGCTGCCAGCCTTTTGTGAAGTAAAACAGATAACGCAGAAATCTGTCCCTTCAGAGAACTTGCAGATAATCCCTTCTCCAAACCCTCTTGTAGAAAGGATAAAATCCTAGGAATTTTTATCTTGTTCCACGGGAATCCTTTAGATTCACACCAACAGATATATTTTTTCCATATCTTATGGTAAATTTTTCTAGTCACAGGCTTTCTAGCCTGAATCAGAGTATCAATTACAGAATCTGAAAACCCACGCTTTGATAAAATCAAGCGTTCAATCTCCAAGCAGTCAGTTGGAGAGAAACCAGATTCGGATGTTCGAATGGACCTTGAACAAGAAGGTCCTGTCTCAAAGGTAGCTTCCATGGTGGAGCCGATGACATATTCACCAGGTCTGCATACCAAGTCCTGCGTGGCCACGCAGGAGCTATCAAGATCACCGAAGCCCTCTCCTGGTTGATCCTGGCTACCAGCCTGGGAATGAGAGGAAACGGTGGGAAAACATAAGCTAGGTTGAAGGTCCAAGGTGCTACTAGTGCATCCACTAGAGTCGCCTTGGGATCCCTGGATCTGGACCCGTAACAAGGAACCTTGAAGTTCTGACGAGACGCCATCAGATCCATGTCTGGAATGCCCCATAATTGAGTTATTTGGGCAAAGATTTCCGGGTGGAGTTCCCACTCCCCCGGATGGAATGTCTGACGACTCAGAAAATCCGCTTCCCAATTTTCCACTCCTGGGATGTGGATTGCAGACAAGTGGCAGGAGTGATCCTCCGCCCATTGAATTATCCTGGTCACTTCCTCCATTGCCAGGGAACTCCTTGTTCCCCCCTGATGGTTGATATATGCAACTGTCGTCATGTTGTCTGATTGAAACCTTATGAATTTGGCCTTTGCTAGATGAGGCCAAGCTTTGAGAGCATTGAATATCGCTCTCAGTTCCAGAATGTTTATCGGGAGAAGAGATTCTTCCCGAGACCATAGACACTGAGCTTTCAGGGGTTCCCAGACCGCGCCCCAGCCCACCAGACTGGCGTCGGTCGTGACAATGACCCACTCTGGTCTGCGGAAGCTCATTCCCTGTGACAGGTTGTCCAGGATTAGCCACCAACGGAGTGAATCTCTGGTCCTTTGATCTACTTGAATCGTCGGAGACAAGTCTGTATAATCCCCATTCCACTGTCTGAGCATGCACAGTTGTAATGGTCTTAGATGAATTTGTGCAAAAGGAACTATGTCCATTGCTGCAACCATCAATCCTATTACTTCCATGCACTGCGCTATGGAAGGACGAAGAACAGAATGAAGAACTTGACAAGAGCTTAGAAGTTTTGATTTTCTGACCTCTGTCAGAAAAATTCTCATTTCTAAGGAGTCTATTATTGTTCCCAAGAAGGGAACTCTTGTTGACGGGGAAAGAGAACTTTTTTCTATGTTTACTTTCCATCCGTGAGATCTGAGAAAGGCTAGGACGATGTCCGTATGAGCCTTTGCTTTTGACAGAGACGACGCTTGAATCAGGATGTCGTCCAAGTACGGTACTACTGCAATGCCCCTTGGTCTTAGAACCGCTAGAAGGGACCCTAGTACCTTTGTGAAAATTCTCGGAGCAGTGGCTAATCCGAATGGAAGTGCCACAAACTGGTAATGCTTGTCCAGAAAAGCGAACCTTAGGAACTGATGATGTTCCTTGTGGATAGGAATATGGAGGTACGCATCCTTTAAATCCACCGTGGTCATAAATTGACCTTCCTGGATGGTAGGAAGGATCGTTCGAATGGTTTCCATTTTGAACGATGGAACCCTGAGAAATTTGTTTAGGATCTTGAGATCTAGAATTGGTCTGAATGTTCCCTCTTTTTTGGGAACTATGAACAGGTTGGAGTAAAACCCCATCCTTTGTTCTCTTATTGGAACTGGATGAATTACTCCCATCCTTAACAGGTCTTCTACACAATGTAAGAATGCCTGTCTTTTTATTTGGTTTGAAGATAATTGAGACCTGTGGAACCTTCCCCTTGGGGGTAGTTCCTTGAATTCCAGGAGATAACCTTGAGAAACTATTTCTAGTGCCCAAGGATCCTGAACATCTCTTGCCCAGGCCTGAGCAAAGAGAGAAAGTCTGCCCCCCACCAGATCCGGTCCCGGATCGGGGGCCATCCCTTCATGCTGATTTGGTAGCAGTGGCAGGCTTCTTGGCCTGCTTACCCTTGTTCCAGCCTTGCATCGGTCTCCAGGCTGGTTTGGGTTGAGAAGTATTACCCTCTTGCTTAGAGGATGTAGAAGTAGAGGCTGGTCCGTTTCTGCGAAAGGGACGAAAATTAGGCTTATTTCTAGCCTTAAAAGACCTATCCTGAGGAAGGGAGTGGCCCTTTCCTCCGGTGATGTCTGAAATAATCTCTTTCAAATCAGGACCAAACAGTGTTTTGCCCTTGAAAGGGATGTTAAGCAATTTTGTCTTGGAAGACACATCCGCTGACCAAGACTTTAGCCAGAGCGCTCTGCGCGCCACGATAGCAAACCCTGAATTTTTCGCCGCTAATCTCGCTAATTGCAAAGCGGCATCTAGAATAAAAGAGTTAGCCAATTTAAGTGCATGAACTCTGTCCATAACCTCCTCATACGAAGATTCTTTATTGAGCGACTTTTCTAGTTCTTCGAACCAGAAACACGCTGCCGTAGTGACAGGAACAATGCATGAAATTGGTTGAAGAAGGTAACCTTGCTGAACAAACATTTTTTTAAGCAAACCCTCTAATTTTTTATCCATAGGATCTTTAAAAGCACAACTATCTTCTATGGGAATAGTAGTGCGTTTGTTTAGAGTAGAGACCGCCCCCTCGACCTTAGGGACTGTCTGCCATAAGTCCTTTCTGGGGTCGACTATAGGAAATAATTTCTTAAATATAGGGGGAGGCACAAAAGGTATGCCGGGCCTTTCCCATTCCTTGTTTACTATGTCCGCCACCCGCTTGGGTATAGGAAAAACATCGGGGGGCACCGGAACCTCTAGGAACTTGTCCATCTTACATAATTTCTCTGGAATGACCAAATTGTCACAATCATCCAGAGTAGATAATACCTCCTTAAGCAGTGCGCGGAGATGTTCTAATTTAAATGTTACAACATCAGGTTGAGCTTGTTGAGAAATTTTTCCTGAATCTGAAATTTCTCCCTCAGACAAAACCTCCCTCCTGGCCCCTTCAGATTGGTGTGAGGGTATGTCAGAAGCGTTATCATCAGCGTCCTCTTGCTCTTCAGTGTTTAAAACAGAGCAATCGCGCTTTCTTTGATAAGTAGGCATTTTAGATAAAATATTTGCAATAGAATTATCCATAACAGCCGTTAATTGTTGCATAGTAATAAGTATTGGCGCACTAGATGTACTAGGGGCCTCTTGTGTGGGCAAAACTGGTGTAGACACAGAAGGGGGTGATGCAGTACCATGCTTACTCCCCTCATCTGAAGAATCATCTTGGGCACTATTATTATCTGTGGCATTATTGTCCCTACTTTGTTTGGACACCATGTCACAATTATCACATATATTTAAATGGGGAGACACATTGGCTTTCATACATATAGAACATCGTTTATCTGATGGTTCAGACATGTTAAACAGGCTTAAACTTGTCAACAAAGCACAAAAAACGTTTTAAAATAAAACCGTTACTGTCACTTTAAATTTTAAACAGAACACACTTTATTACTGAATATGCGAAAAAGTATGAAGCAATTGTTCAAAATTCACCAAAATTTCACCACAGTGTCTTAAATCCTTAAAAGTATTGCACACCAAATTTGAAAGCTTTAACCCTTAAAATAACGGAACCGGAGCCGTTTTTACATTTAACCCCTATACAGTCCCAGGAATCTGCTTTGCTGAGACCCAACCAAGCCCAGAGGGGAATACGATACCAAATGACGCCTTCTATAAGCTTTTTCAGTGGATCTTAGCTCCTCACACATGCATCTGCATGCCTTGCCTTCCAAAAACAACTGCGCATTAGTGGCGCGAAAATGAGGCTCTGCCTATGACTAGAGAAGGCCCCCATCTGAAAAAGGTGTCCATACAGTGCCTGCCGTTTTTTAACAACAATCCCCAAGATTATAATAACTATAAGGCGCTATAATCTGTCAAATATGCTTAGCAAGTAATCGTTTTAGCCCAGAAAAATGTCTACCAGTTTTTTAAGCCCTTATAAAGCCTTTATTCTTATACTTAATCTAAGAAAATGGCTTACCGGTCCCCATAGGGAAAATGACAGCCTTCCAGCATTACCAAGTCGTGTTAGAAATGTGGCCATCATACCTCAGGCAGAAAAGTCTGCCAACTGCTTCCCCCAACTGAAGTTACTTCATCTCAACAGTCCTGTGTGGAAACAGCAATCGATTTTAGTAACGTTTGCTAAAATCATCTTCCTCTCACAAACAGAAATCTTCTTCTCTTTTCTGTTTCAGAGTAAATAGTACATACCAGCACTATTTTAAAATAACAAACACTTGATTGAAGAATAAAAACTACATTTAAACACCAAAAAACTCTTAGCCATCTCCGTGGAGATGTTGCCTGTGCAACGGCAAAGAGAATGACTGGGGTAGGCGGAGCCTAGGAGGGATCATATGACCAGCTTTGCTGGGCTCTTTGCCATTTCCTGTTGGGGAAGAGAATATCCCACAAGTAAGGATGACACCGTGGACCGGACACACCTATGTTGGAGAAATAACAAACACTTGATAGAAGAATAAAAAACTACATTTAAACACCAAAAAACTCTTATACATCTCCGTGGAGATGTTGCCTGTGCAACGGCAAAGAGAATGACTGGGGTGGGCGGAGCCTAGGAGGGACTATATGGCCAGCTTTGCTGTGACTCTTTGCCATTTCCTGTTGGGGAAGAGATATTTCCCACAAGTAAGGATGACGCCGTGGACCGGACACACCAATGTTGGAGAAAAACTGCACTGAAAAGTGTCTTTATATTGCGATCAATGGGAACAGTGTGTTTCCAGTAAATATATATGTATATGCTTATTTACATACATATTTATGTATATATACACATTTTAACACATAAATATATATATATATATATATATATATATATATATATATATATATATATAATTCCCAAAGTAGACAATGGCAACAGCACTTTTCTTTAAAACACTTCTTCTTTATTAAAGTAACATTTTAGGATAAAATACAGCGACGTTTCGAGCCTCTTGGGCCCTTCCTCATGCTCGAAACGTCGCTGTATTTTATCCTAAAATGTTACTTTAATAAAGAAGAAGTGTTTTAAAGAAAAGTGCTGTTGCCATTGTCTACTTTGGGAATTATATATGGGAATATGGCAGGCCTCCCAGGCAAACGTGCACTGCAAAGGTAAACCTACTAGAAGTTATACCCAGTGAAGGGTTATCTAAGAAAGTGCTGGACTTACTACTACATTTGGTTATATATATATATATATATTTATATATATATAAAATCATATTCATATATATTTAAAGGGATCGTCTAGTCAAAATTAAACTTCCATGATTCAGATAGAGCATGCAATTTTAAGTAACTTTCTAATTTACGCCTATTATCAATTTTTCTTTGTTCTCTTGGTATCTTTATTTGAAAAAGCAGGAATGTAAGCTTAGGAGTCTGCCCATTTTCGGTTCAGCACCTAAGTAGCGCTTACTGATTGGTTTCTAAATGTAGCCACCAATCAGAAAGTGCTACCCAGGTTCTGAACCAAAAATGGGCCAGCTCCTAAACTTGCTTTTTCAATTAAAGATCCCAAGAGAATGAAGAAAAATTGATAATATTAGTAAATTAGAAAGTTGCTTAAAATTGTATGCTCTATCTGAATCATGAAAGTTTAATTTTGACTAGACTATCAATTTAAGTTTGCTGCCATTGCTGCGCTACTTTCGCTGCACGATGTTCTGATGCCGTCTCTCACGGCATAAGAATGCGGCTCCCATAGGAGCCTATGGAATCGCGCTCTAGCAATGCAAATGTGAGGTCGCATTCGCATTACTGAAACTTGTAGTACATTAGCGTGCGCTGATATTACACAGTGGAGCGCTTATATCACTTTCATGAAAACGATATTTAGCTCCACTGCATTAAAATCCAGACACAAATACACACTTTTTTAATTTTCTTCTGTTCTCTAAATTTTTGGTAAAATGTACTTAAATCTATTTATGAACTAACCCTACTTCTTCCCTAGTATAAAAACGTATATAAAAAAAAACTGACCTTGTATTATTAGGAAGATCACACATACAAAAGCTGTATTTATATGTCTTTGTCATCACATTTATTTCTTTGCTAGGAAAGACTGCAGTATGTTGGTCTAAAATCATAACATTCAATGTTCTGGGAATGACTATTAAAAAGTCTGACATAACTACTGGGAAGTATTGAAGATGTATATTTATCATGAAGTCCACGTGTGTGCTATAAATATACTCTCTATAATATTACTAGACTTTCCTAGCTTTAAAATGTGTCTATCTATTGTGTGTGCACTAAGATTGGAGTAGCAATGCTAGAACAACGATCTTGATTATAAATGAGTGATGTAGTTTATTGTGATTTTTTAATTTTATTAAATAGACTTAACACTCAATATAAGAGGCAAGTTTTCTATTTTATTTAGCCAAGTTGTAGAAGGTGTTGCTATCCATTACTGATTATTAATGGTTCTTAACCTATTTATTATGTATTTGATTAAAAAAAAAAAAAACATTAATGCAACAGTTTAAATTTATTTCTATTACCTAATTTGCTTTATTCTTTAGGTATCCTTTGCTAAAAAAATAGCAATGCACATGGGTGAGCCAGTCACATGAGGCATCTATGTGTAGCCACCAATCAACAGCTACTGAGCCTATTTAGATATGTTTTTCAACAAAGGCTACCAAGAGAATGAATCAAATTCGATAATAGAAGTACATTGGAAAGATGTTTAAAATCGCATGCTCTTTCTGAATCATGAAAAAAAAAAAAATGGGTTTCATATCCATTTAAATATATAACCAGTTTACCAAAAGCTGTTAGAAACTCCTCATTGTATGCTTTTAGCCTAGCTGTGTGCATCTAAGTGAGTCTAGCTAGTCTGTGTGTTGAGTTTGATATTTATTTGTCAATTTTCCTATTGGGCTTTGTGTGTCTGGGATTAACTGCCTGGTTCACTGGTTCGCTGGCTCTAAGTGCTGGTAGCACGCAGAGCAGATATTTGCCAGTGACCTGGAATTTGTACCAACATGGTCTGAGAGTGCAGTCAACTTCTGGGCATGTGTCTAGGAGAGATTACAAATGACTGTGACACTCTTTTTTATTCTCAGTGTGTTGGTTGGAGAGCTAGCATGTGTGGTGTGGTGTGTGGCGATTCAGGACCAGGTACAAAGAGACCTTCGAGTGGGTCTTGGGCTTATCATTTGACCAATTCCTGTAACCAATTCTTCCCTTTATGCTTTTAGCCTAGTTGTGTGTATCTAAGTGAGTGCTGGTCATTCTGTGTGTTGTGCTCCTGCCAAATAGTGCTGAAGACACATGCATACTCCCGAGACTACTTAGGTGCAAAATGTACTTTCTGGTCTACACATAAGACCCCAAAATGCCTATAACCTTTCAACCAGAATGTTTAATACCAACATCCTGTGTTATTTTTATTATTTAAAGAAACATTTAACACTGTGAGACTGTTACTTTATTGGCTCATTTATAACTGACCCTAACTTTACACGTATGTATTCAATATTTATTAAAATAAAATAATGTTAGAAATATATCTCCATATTACACTCAGGCTACTTTTTTTGCTTTGAATCATTTTATCTAGGACTTAAAGTTTAATGCTTCTTTAATACCCCAGTAGTAAGGTTAGATTGCTATGATCCTCTATTTAGGTAACATGTCAAATGGCTGCTAATCCCATAACCTTTGCCAAGGACAAGACAAGATGAGTCTAGAACACTTTGTGTCTGCCAGATACTGTTTGTAAATGCCTTCATTTCAGTGTGTCTGCTGGGTTGTGTAACATTGATCCTATCAACAGGTATAACATTATCCCTACTGAAGTCATATATGTATTAGGCAATGTCAGTCATTTATTTTTATTATCATTATTATTGTTTACAGCACCATTATAGTGGGACAATGACATGTTCTAATGTGAAGAGTAGTGACCCTGCAATGCTATGTGTTTAAAGGAACAGTCTACTCCAGAATTTTTATTGTTTAAAAAGATAGATAATCCCTTTTGGGTATTCCCCAGGTTTGCATAACCAACACGGTTATATTTATATACTTTTTACCTCTGTGATCACCTTGTATCTAAGCCTCTGCAGACTGCTCCATTATTTCAGCTCTTTGGACAGACTTGCGATTTAGCCAATCAGTGCTGACTCAAATAACCCCACAGGAGTGAGCACAATGCTATCTATATTACACACATTAGCTAGCACTGTCTAGCTAACAAAATGACCATAGCAAGCCTTATCTCCTCCTGTAACAGATAACGATTGGTTCCTCTAAATATGACAAGTGATAGGGGAGGTTTGGCCAGTGAAAAACAGTTGCAGCAAACAACTACATTCTGAAAGTTTTCACACTAGGCTGATATGTTAATTACAAGGCTGCATAAAAGTTTCTCAATTACAAAGTATCTTACATCCCTTTATTATGATAGAGAAAAAGCTTCATAGGATACAAACTTACACAGTAGAGACAAACAATTATTTTATTCTGTGAATATGTTTTCTTTAAAAGGGACATGAAACCCAAACTTTTTCTTTTGTAATTCAGATGGAACATGCAATTTTAAGCATCTTTCCAATTTACTTATATTGGCAAATTTGTTTTATTCTCTTGGTATCCTTTGCAAAAGGTACAGCAATGCACTACTGGGAGCTAGCTGAACACACTGGGTGAGTCAACAACAAGGGACATATATGTGCTGCCACCAATCAGCAGCTAGGTCCCAGTAATGCTTTGCTGTCTCTGAGCCTACCTAGGTATTCTTTTTTTTAACAAAAGGAAGCAAGAAAACTGGATAATAGAAGAACATTGAAAAGTTGTTTAAAATTACACACTCTGAATCATGGGTTTCAAATCCCTTTAAAGGGGCATTCCAGCCAATATTGGAATCTACATGGATGGCTTTCAGTTTTGAATAGCAGCATTTTTGTAATATACATGAATTAGCAAAAATGCTTCTAATAAAAGCTATAGCTGTTTCAAAAAGGTATATAAGTATGCACCGTGCACCAGCATTTTAAACACAACACTTGCTCAGACAGCCTAAGGTGCTTGTATGGGGTTGCCACCTCAGCCATGCTTTCCTGGACACTTATAAGTTATACATGCTGCAGGGTGTGCAGGTAGGAACTTGAATTTCAACCCTTGACAGCACACAAATAGTGAGATTGAACAGCTTTATTCATGTTCCTCTCACCAAACCCTGCAGCATGTATAAATCATAAGTGTCCAGGAAAACATGGCTGAGGTGGCAACACTATGCTTGTACCATTTAGTAGTGACCCAATTTGTTAATTGCTGACATGATACAAGTCCCACTGTTGCTCTGAGCAGCTGCAGTATTCGAAATGCTTGTGCATTGAGAATATCTAGCTATGATTCACAATTTCACATGCACGTGCAGACAAAATTGTTAACACTAAAATAGCGATAACTTTTACTAGAAGCATGTTTGCCAATACATGTATATTGCACATATGTTTCCATTAAAAGATGTAATTCATTGTACATTTAAATTTTGACTGGAATGCCCCTTTAAATATATATTGTAACCTCACTTGCTAAATATTGCATTAATAATGAATATGGGAATATCATGCTATAACCACACAGAATTTGTCCCACAGCTACTTGATTAACACTAATTACATCATTAGCATACTAATTCAGCAGTCGGACATGCAGTGACACATCTTTCTTTTGAAATGATATTATTTTATATTTCACTTTCTTCTTAGCCACGGGATAGTTAGCTCTCCAGCTGCGAAAGGCTTCACCTATTTTGTAATCTTACGTAATGCTCTCTGTAAAGTTAATTATGTTTTAAATCAAACTGCCTGTCAGACAGTTTTATTTTAGCTCTGGTTGGAAACTATTTTTTTTTCTTAAAGACCAGACACTGAACTATTTGATAATGTGTTGAATTCAATTATTTATATGGTTCTCTTTTTAACAACTCTATTTGTAAAACAACATTGTGGTCTTCATCAAACCGAGACACTATTTAAAGTGACACAAAACAACATTTTGTTTCTTTCATAATTTATACAACTTTCCAATTTACTTCTATAATCAAATTTGCTTTATTCTCTGGTATCCTTTGTTGAAGGAGCAGCAGAGCTAACTTAACACATCAGATGAGCTAATGACAAAAGGCATATGCAGCTACCAATCAGCAGCTACCCCCTACAGTGCATTGCAGCTCCTGAGCCTACCTAGGTATGCTTTTAAAAAAAGGATAGAAAGAGAGCAAAGCAAATTAGATAATAGAATCAAATTGGAAAATTGTTTAAACTAGTACGCTCTATATATAACAGATAGGGAGGTGGGGAATTTGCAGAATTCACACAAGGTGGTGGCAATACATTTAAAATACAGTACACTGAGGGGCCAATTTATCAATGTCTGTCCGACATGATATGCTGTAGTGTATCATGTCCGACAGACATCACTGAATTGAACTGCTTGTGCAATGCCGCCCCCTGCAGATTTGCGGCCGCTAGCAAGGGGTGTCAATCAGCCTGATCATACAGGATCAGGCGGATTGCAGACCGCAGCCTCAGAGCAAGTGGACCAGTTATGGAGCAGTGGTCTTAAGACCGCTGCTTCATAACCGCTGTTTTCGGCAAGCCTGAAGGTTTACGGAGAAACAGGGTTATCAAGCTCCATTCGGAGCTTGAGAATTCGGCCCCTATAAGTCAAGCTACCCAGATAGTAAAAAGCAGCAAAGGCAGATCAACTTTTTCATGGTTTCATCACAAACAAATGTGCAATAAACATGATTTACATTCAGCATTTGCTTGTGAACAATTTTAAACTGCGTCCATGATGGACTGTCTGTTAGATATATTTTTTATAAATAGCATAAAAAGGAATAAACATTCATTAACATTTTGAGTCCTAAAGATTTGCAGGTTACACTAGCTACAAACTTCTTGTAACGTTAGAAAAGCACGGCTCATACTTTTTTACTTTGAGATGACAAAATAAACTGTATGTATCCTAATATAGTAAAACTGTCTTGTTAAGACATGAAAGCAAAATAAATGATCCTTCAGAACAACCAACACCATAAATAGATGATTTATATGTCCCTGTTTGTCAGTGTTATGCAATTCCCCTTTGTATTCAAATGTGTTCTGAGTATGGAAATTTATACACAACAAAAAGTGAAATCCTTGAGCCCAAAACCGGTGGATCAATATGCACTTGGAACAGAGGCAACACACTGCTGGAAAGTATTAGGTAAAAACATACCTTTTAATTCACATAGTAAAAGAACAGATCAGTCTCAGTAAAAAGGCAGTGAACTGGAGATTGGTACATACGGAGATGACATCACCTGGCGCGTTTCACGCCCTTCTGGCGCTTTCTCAAAGATGTAGGTGTGAGGATCTACAGGCCTGTTTATACGCTCTCGCTAAAGGGGTAAGGCAACTCCTCCCACCTAAACGTACCAATCATTATTCATCTAATACGTAACATTAATAAAACCAAAGTAAGATACAGTTTTGCATGTAAATAATTCAGTAACATAGTCAGAGGCATATATAGTAATTGAAAGCCACTCATAGCGGATAATGCATATTATATTAACAACATAACAAAGTGTATTGTGATGATCTGTTTTGATGTATGGTGTTATACTCACTTCATTCAAAAATACAGGCCCAATAGGGAATAGGGGGAGAAATTTGCTTTCAGTGATTCACCAAACGTCAGATTACATACAATCACAATCTATACTTTAAACTCTCAATGCTTCTAAACTAATAAGAACTTAGCTGTAATAAAATACAACCATGACTACAAATACATAGATACGCCACAGAATTAACAAGGGTCATAACAAGTTATATTAGACAACACAAATATTGCAAATAGGCAGTCTTGTGGTCTTTAAAAAGAATAGGCCCTTGAGAAATGTGGCACATCTCATAGTCTACCTGGTAAAGAATGGAAGGAAAGATATTAGTCCTAAATTTCAAAGCCCCCAAGAAATGAACATATTTTTACTACAAGATGTACAGTCCCTTCCTTTACATTGCTAATGTGCAATATTTAATTTATAAAGGGATTTTACACAAACGATAAGAAAGATATGGGGAAACAAGGTGAAAAAAATGTATGACTAGTACAAGAAGTGTATATATATATAGTATGTATGGAAACAAATTATCATATGTAAGATAGGGATATTCCTAGGTACCCTGGTAGAGATCAATATCCCACCTAGAATTTATACCCTTCGGTTCCTTTGTACCTAGCTTGAAAATCCACTGTGCTTCTTTGTCTAAAAGATTCCTATATCTGTCACCCCCCCCCCCTTACATTTTTGGGGATGGCTTGGAATTTTAATATATTTGTATTACTTGTAGTATCTCAATGTTTAAAGAAATGTTTTGCAACCAGGGTTTTAGGGAGATCTTTGTCTAATGAGGGTAAGTGCTCCCGGATTCTATCTTTTAAAGGTCTACTCGTGCAGCCTGTATTTTGTTTTTTGCATATTCCACAAGTAATTAAATAGATAACATAACATGAACAACAGTCCAGTCTATAATTAATTGTAAAAATATTACTTGTGGAAGTCGAAGAGAAAGTACTCCCTACTATATAGTGTTCGCATACATTGCAGTGTCTCTCACATCTAAAAAAAGCCTTTTATGGTAAGCCAAGTTTCCTTAGATTTTTTTGTGCTATTGTAGACATATTGTGTAATTCTGCTTCCAATTGTGGGCGCTCTCTTAGAGACAAATTTTATACCTGATTTTAGGCATTCTCTTAGTGTTTCATCTAGTTGGGGGTTTTTTTGAGTCCTAAAGATTTGCAGGTTACACTAGCTACAAACTTCTTGTAACGTTAGAAAAGCACTGCTCATACTTTTTTACTTTTAGATGACAAAATAAACTGTATGTATTGTGATATAGTAAAACTGTCTTGTTAAGACATGAAAGCAAAATAAATGATCCTTCAGAACAACCAACACCATAAATAGATGATTTATATGTCCCTGTTTGTCAGTTATGCAATTCCACTTTGTATTCAAATGTGTTCTGAGTATGGATATTTATACACAACAAAAAGTGAAATCCTTGAGCCCAAAACCGGTGGATCAATATGCACTTGGAACAGAGGCAACACACTGCTGGAAAGTATTAGGTAAAAACATACCTTTAATTCACATAGTAAAAGAACAGATCAGTCTCAGTGAAAAAGACAGTGACCTGGAGATTGGTACATACGGAGATGACATCACCTGATGCGTTTCACGCCCTTCTGGCGCTTTCTCAGAGATGTAGGTGTGTGGATCTACAGGCCTGTTTATAAGCTCTCGCTAAAGGGGTAAGGCAACTCCTCCCACCTAAACGTACCAATCATTATTCATCTAATACGTAATATTAATAAAACCAAAGTAAGATACAGTTTTGCATGTAAATAATTCAGTAACATAGTCAGAGGCATCTATAGTAATTGAAAGCCGCTCATAGCGGATAATGCATATTGAATGTAACAACATTATATGTAACAACGTAACAGTGTATTGTGATGATCTGCTTTGACGTATGGTGTTATACTCACTTCATTCAAAAATACAGGCCCAATAGGGAATAGGGGGAGAAATTAATTTTAATATGTCCAGATTCTGTTGGATAATAGTCTTAACCTTATTAAATTGGTTACTATACTGTGTAACAAAATGAAGTGTATTTCCTTTCCATCTGTTTTTCTTGTGTTTGCTTTTTAGCCTTTTGGATTGACTGGGGTCTATATTTCCCAACAATTTTTGACATTGTGTTTTACCTATTTCTTTTTGTAAGCGTATAAGTTGGTGTTTGTCATATCCTTCCGTTCTTTACCAGGTAGTCTATGAGATGTGCCACATTTCTCAAGGGCCTATTTTTTTTAAATTTAAGACCACAAGACTGCCTATTTGCAATATTTGTGTTGTCTAATATAACTTGTTATGACCCTTGTTAATTCTGTGGCGTATCTATGTATGTACCACGCTCCAGGTCACTGTCTTTTTCACTGAGACTGATCTGTTCTTTTACTATGTGAATTTAAAACATAAATTATGCTTACCTGATAATTTAATTTCCTTCTGTATGAGGAGAGTCCACGGCATCATTCCTTACTGTTGGGAATTCTGAACCTGGCCACCAGGAGGAGGCAAAGACACCCCAGCCAAAGGCTCAAATACTCCCCCTACTTCCCTCATATTCCAGTCATTCTGCCGAGGGAACAAGGAACAGTAGGAGAAACATCAGGGTATAAATGGTGCTGGAAGAGAAAAACTAATTTTGATCCGCCCATCAGAGTATACAAACGGGGGCCTTGGACTCTCCTCATACAGAAGGAAATTAAATTATCAGGTAAGCATAATTTATGTTTTCCTTCTTAATATGAGGAGAGTCCACGGCATCATTCCTCACTGTTGGGAAAACTATACCCAAGCTCTACAGGACATTGAATGATAACGGGAGGGGTAATGAAAAGGCGAACCCTAATCTGAGGGCACCACAGCCTGTAAAACCTTTCTCCCAAAAGCTGCTTCAGTCGAAGCAAAAACGTCAATAATTTTGAAAAAGTATGTAAGGAAGACCAGGTAGCCACCTTACACATCTGATCCATAGAGGCCTCGTTCTTAAAGGTCCAAGAGGAAGCCACCGCTCTAGTGGAATGAACCGTAATCCTCTGAGGAAGTCTTAGTCCCACTGACTCGTATGCTAAGCATATAACACTCCAAAACCAAAAAGATAAAGAAGTCGAAGAAGCCTTCAGACCCTTACGCTTCCCAGAATAGATAACAAACAAGGACGAAGTTTGTCTAAAATCCTTAGTAGCTTGAAGATAAAACTTCAAAGCTCGAAAAACATCCAGATTATGAAGTAAACGTTCCTTCGCAGAAGAAGGATTAGGACACAAGGAAGGAACCACAATTTCCTGATTGATGTCACTATCAGACACCATCTTAGGAAAAAAACCCAAGCGGGTACGTAGGACAGCCTTATCCTTGTGAAACACCAGATAAGGAGGTTCACATTGCAAGGCCGCCATTTCAGAAACTCTGTGTGCTGACACAATAGCTAATAGAAAAAGAACCTTCCAGGACAACAATTTAATATCACACGGAGCCTGTTACAAAAACTTAAGAACAAGATTCAAACTCCAAGGAGGAGCGTTTGATCTAAATACAGGTCTGATCCTGATCAGAGCCTTAATTAAAGGGACAGTCTAGTCAAAATTAAACTTTCATAATTCAGATAGGGCATGACATTTTGAACAACTTTACAATTGACTTTAGTCATTACATTTGCTTTGTTCCCTTGGTGGTATTTTTGAAAAGCTAAACCTAGGTAGGCTCAAACTGATTTCTAAACCGTTGAAAACCGCCTCTTAGCTCAGAGCATTTTGAAAGTTTTTTCACAGTTAGACAGTACTAGTTCATGTGTGTTATATAGATAACATTGTGCTCACTCCCGTGGAGTTATTTAGGAGTCTGCACTGATTGGCTAAACTGCATGTCGGTCAAAAGCACTGAGATAAGGGGGCAGTCTGCAGAGGCCCAGATACAAGGTAATCACAGAGGTAAAACATATATTAATATAACTGTGTTGGTTATGCAAAACTGGGGAATGGGTAATAAAAGGATTATCTATCTTTTTAAACAATAAAAATTCTGGCATAGACTGTCCCTTTAATGAAGGATTGCACATCAGGGAGCTCTTCGAGTCTCATTTGCAGCAAAACAGAAAGGGCAGAAATCTGTCCCTGCACGGAACTGGCAGAAAGGACCTTCTCCAGACCCTCCTGGAGAAAGGAAAGAATCCTTGCAGTCTTGACCTTATGCCAGGCGAAACCATGTTCTTCACACCAGAACAAGTAAGCTCTCCACACCTTATGGTAGATGCGACGAGTAACAGGCTTACGAGCCTGAATGAGAGTGTCAATAACCATCTCAGAGAAACCTCTCTTGGCTAAAACTAAGCGTTCAATCTCCACGCAGTCAGCCTCAGAGAATCTAGATTTTGATGAACAAAGGGACCCTGTTCCAGCAGATCCCTGCGACAAGGTAACCTCCATGGAGGAGATGAGGACATCCCCACCAGGTCTGCGAACCACATCCTTTGCGGCCATGATGGAGCAATCAGTATCACTGATGCTTGCTCCTGCTTGATAGGGCCACTACACGAGGGAGAAGTAGTAACGGTGGAAAAATGTAAATTAGTTTGCATCTATTAACTCCACCTTAGGATCCCTGGACCGCGACCCATATCTGGATAGCTTGGAATTGAGCCTGGACACCATGAGATCTATTTCCTGCATCCCCCATCTGTCGCAAATCTCTGCAAACACCTCGGTATGGAGAGACCATTCCGCCAGATGAAAGGATTGTCTGCTGAGGAAATCCTCTTCCCAGTTGTCCACAACTGGAATGTGGATCACTGAAAGCGAGAAGTTGTGGGCCTCCGCCCACTCCAGAATCCGAGATACTTCCCTCACTGCTAGGGAGCTTCTCCCTTCCCCCTGATGTTTGATGTAAGCCACCAAGGTTATATTGTCTGATTGGAATCTGATAAACTGGGACAAACCCAGAAGAGGCCAAGCCTTCAGAGCATTGAAGATCGCTCGAAGTTCTAAAATCTTGATCGGGAGGAGAGATTCCTCTCGAGTCCACAGGCCCTGTGCCTTTCTGGCACCCCAAACAGCTCCCCATCCTGATAGACTTGCGTCCCTAGTCACAATCTCCCAGGATAGTCTCAAGAAGGATGTCTCTTGGGACAGGTGATCTGGACAGGGCCACCTAGAGAGTGATTCTCTAGACTGGTTGTCCAGAGTAATCTGTTGAGGCAGATCTGAATGATCGCTGTTCCACTGTCTCAGCATGCACTGCTGAAACAGTCTGAGATGGAATCTGGCAAAAGGAATGATGTCCATGCTGGACACCATGAGACCAATCACCTCCATACACTGAGCCACAGAGGGCCTTAAGGAGGACTGGAGGGCAAGATAAGCAGAAGTTAGCTTGTGACGTCTCAGGTCTGTAAGGAATATCCTCATGGATATGGAGTCTATTATGGTACCCAGGAATTCCACCCTGGTACTGGGAACAAGAGAACTCTTTTCTAAGTTTATCTTCTATCCATGAGATCGAAGACAACAGGATGGTGCCTAAACCAGAATATCGTCCAAGTATGGCGCTACTGCTATACCTCTAGTTCTGGCCACTGCAAGCAGAGCCCCCAGAACCTTTGTAAAAACTCTTGGAGAAGTAGCTAGACCAAACGGAATTGCAATCAACTGGAAGTGCTGGTTCAGAAACGCAAACCTTAGGAACTTGAAGTGTTCCTTGTGTATTGGAACGTGAAGGTAAGCATCCTTCAGATCTATCGTGGTCATGAGCTGTCTCTTGAATGAGGGGACAGCTAGGAATTTCTTTATGCACTTCAGGTCCAGAATCAGGTGGAAAGTTCCCTCCTTCTTTGGGACCACAAAAAGGTTTGAGTAGTATCCAAGACCTCTTTCTGCAAGAAGTACCGGTACAATGACTCTGAGGGAGGAGAGATCCCTCACACACCCCAGAAAGGCTTCTCATTTTTCTGGCCTTAAAGACAGGTTTTACAAGAGGAATCTGCCCCTGGGTGGATGTGACTTGAAACTTATCCTGTATCCCTAAGCGATGACCTCCAGGACCCACGGGTCTTGCACGTCCCCAAACCAAGTGTCTGAAAAGAGCGATAGTCTGCCCCCTACTAGATCCATAGCCGGATTGGGAGCCGCCTCTTCATGCCGACTTTGTCTCGGCAGGCTTCTTGTTTTGCTTGGACTTATTCCAGGACTGAGCCGGCTTCCAAGTCCTCTTGAATTGCTCTGGCTTTGCAGAGGGCTGCTGACGTTGGGATTTATCCGAACGAAAGGAACGAAAATTAGGACCTCTTCCTTTAGGTTTGTTCTTTTTATCCTGCGGTAAAAAAGCACCTTTGCCTCCCGTAACCATGAAGATAAAAGAGTCCAGGCCTGGAACAAATAGAATCTTTTCCTTAAATGGGAGAGAAAGAAGTCTTGATTTCGAAGTCATGTCTGCAGACCAGGAATTCAGCCAGAATACCCTGCGGGCTTGAACAGAAAAACCAGAAGCCTTAGCATTCAGGTGCATAATCGGCATACTTGCATCACAGATAAAAGAATTAGCCACCCTTAAGGCCTTAATTCTTTCCTGGATGACGTTGAGGGGACACTCCACGTCGATGAACTCAGATAAGGAGTCGCACCAGTAGGTAGCCACTCCAGCAACCGCAGCAACAGCTGCTGCAGGTTGATACAAATATCCCGTATGTTGAAACATCTTTCTTAACAGAGTTTCTATCTTCTTATCCATGGGCTCTTTAATAGACAAACTATCTATGGTGGCTCCGCCATTGATTATTGCATCTTGTGTAAGATTTTGCTGTTGTCTTATAGATGCAAATTATGTTTGCAACTGTATTTTTCAAACCTCAATAAAAACTATATATATATATATATATATATATATATATATATATAAAAAGGAACTAGACTCAAGCGGGATAGTAATACGCTTAGCAAGAGTGGAGATAGCGCCATCCACCTTGGCGATGGAACCGTACAACTCCAATTAAGAGTCCGGAACCGGGAATAATTTTTTAAAGGCAGAGGAAGGGGAAAATGAAGCACCAATTCTTTCCCATTCATTCATGCCTGAGCCTCATCTCACACATGTCGCAGCATAATCATAATAAAATAAATTGTAAGTAATCTCCCCTGTTCAATAATCCCCTACCGGAGATATTAACCCTTGATTCAATACAGATAAAAGGAGCCGCACTGTGACCCTGTCTTCTTGCGTTATTATATGTGTATAAAAAATGAAACGATCTTACCGGAATCTATGCCGTGGAACAGAAGCACAGCCTTTCAAGTTTGACAGTCTTGTAGCATCGCTCCTGACATGGACTTGAGTGATTGAAGCAGGCAGTGAAACTTGTCATTGCTTAGGAGCTGTTGGGAATACTGAAACTGGCCACAAGGAGGAGGCAAAGACACCCCAGCCAAAGGCTCAAATACTCCCCCTACTTCCCTCATATCCCAGTCATTCTGCCGAGGGAACAAGGAACAGTAGGGGAAACATCAGGGTATAAATAGTGCTGGAAGAGAAAAACAAATTTTGATCCGCCCATCGGAGTATACAAACGGGGGCTGTGGACTCTCCTCATACAGAAGGAGGACATTGAATGATAACGGAGGGGTAATGAAAAGGTGAACCCTAATCTGAGGGCACCACAGCCTGTAAAACCTTTCTCCTAAAAGCTGCTTCAGCCGAAGCAAAAACGTCAAGAATTTTGAAAAAACATAATTTATGCTTACCTGATAAATGTATTTCTCTTGTAGTGTGTTCAGTCCACGGGTCATCCATTACTTATGGGATATATTCTCCTCCCCAACAGGAAGTTGCAAGAGGATCACCCAAGCAGAGCTGCTATATAGCTCCTCCCCTCACATGTCATATCCAGTCATTCGACCGAAACAAGACGAGAAAGGAAAAACTATAGGGTGCAGTGGTGACTGGAGTTTTAATTA
Organism: Bombina bombina; assembly: GCF_027579735.1. NCBI lineage: Eukaryota > Metazoa > Chordata > Amphibia > Anura > Bombinatoridae > Bombina > Bombina bombina. The sequence continues at coordinate 1,505,969,635 of NC_069499.1, read as the reverse complement.
AAATTTAGAACTGCCTCAAAAAAGACAGGGTGGGCGGTGGACTGAACACACTACAAGAGAAATAAATTTATCAGGTAAGCATAAATTATGTTTTCTCTTGTTAAGTGTGTTCAGTCCACGGGTCATCCATTACTTATGGGATACCAATACCAAAGCTAAAGTACACAGATGATGGGAGGGACACGGCAGGAACATTAAACAGAAGGAGCCACTGCCTGTAGAACCTTTCTCCCAAAACCAGGCTCTGAAGAAGCAAAAGTGTCAAATTTGTAAAATTTTGAAAAGGTATGAAGTGAAGACCAAGTTGCAGCCTTGCAAATCTGTTCAACAGAGGCCTCATTCTTAAAGGCCCAGGTGGAAGCCACAGCTCTAGTGGAATGAGCTGTAATTCTTTCAGGAGGCTGCTGTTCAGCAGTCTCATAGGCTAAACGTATTATGCTACGAAGCCAAAAAGAGAGAGAGGTGGCCGAAGCCTTTTGACCTCTCCTCTGACCAGAATAAACGACAAACAGAGAAGAAGTTTGCCGAAAATCTTTAGTTGCCTGTAAGTAGAACTTCAGGGCACGGACTACGTCCAGATTATGCAAAAGACGTTCCTTCTTTGAAGAAGGATTAGGACATAATGAAGGAACAACAATCTCTTGATTGATATTCCTGTTAGAAACAACCTTAGGTAAAAACCCAGGTTTAGTACGCAGAACTACCTTGTCTGAATGAAAAATCAGATAAGGAGAATCGCAATGTAAGGCAGATAACTCAGAGACTCTTCGAGCCGAGGAAATAGCCATCAAAAACAGAACTTTCCAAGATAAAAGCTTAATATCAATGGAATGAAGGGGTTCAAACGGAACACCCTGAAGAACTTTAAGAACCAAGTTTAAGCTCCACGGAGGAGCAACAGTTTTAAACACAGGCTTAATCCTAGCCAAAGCCTGACAAAAAGCCTGGACGTCTGAATTCTCTGCCAGACGTTTGTGTAAAAGAATAGACAGAGCAGAAATCTGTCCCTTTAACGAACTAGCGGATAAACCCTTTTCTAAACCTTCTTGTAGAAAAGCCAATATCCTAGGAATCCTAACCTTACTCCATGAGTAACTCTTGGATTCACACCAATATAAATATTTATGCCATATCTTATGGTAAATTTTTCTGGTAACAGGTTTCCGAGCCTGTATTAACGTATCAATAGCCGACTCCGAAAAACCACGCTTTGATAGAATCAAGCGTTCAATCTCCATGCAGTCAGCCTCAGAGAAATTAGGCTTGGATGGTTGAAAGGACCCTGAATTAGAAGGTCCTGCCTCAGAGGCAGAGACCATGGTGGACAGGACGACATGTCCACTAGGTCTGCATACCAGGTCCTGCGTGGCCACGCAGGCGCTATCAGAATCACCGATGCTCTCTCCTGTTTGATCCTGGCAATCAGTCGAGGTAGCAATGGAAATGGTGGAAACACATAAGCCATGTTGAAAACCCAAGGGGCTGCTAGTGCATCTACCAGCACCGCTCCCGGGTCCCTGGACCTGGATCCGTAACAAGGAAGCTTGGTGTTCTGGCGAGATGCCATGAGATCCAGCTCCGGTTCGCCCCAACGAAGAATCAGTTGAGCAAACACCTCCGGGTGAAGTTCCCACTCCCCCGGATGAAAGGTCTGGCGACTTAGAAAGTCCGCCTCCCAGTTCTCCACGCCTGGGATGTAGATCGCTGACAGGTGACAAGAGTGCGACTCTGCCCAGCGAATTATCTTCGAGACTTCCAACATCGCTAGGGAACTCCTGGTTCCCCCTTGATGATTGATGTAAGCCATAGTCGTGATGTTGTCCGACTGAAATCTGATGAACCTCAGTGTTGCTACTTGAGGCCAAGCTAGAAGAGCATTGAATATTGCTCTTAATTCCAGAATGTTTATTGGGAGGAGTTTCTCCTCCTGAGTCCACGATCCCTGAGCCTTCAGGAAGTTCCAGACTGCACCCCAGCCTAGTAGGCTGGCATCTGTTGTTCCAATCGTCCAATCTGGTCTGCGAAAAGTCATTCCTTAGGACAGATGAACCCGCGACAACCACCAGAGAAGAGAATCTCTGGCCTCCTGGTCCAGATTTAGTAAAGGGGACAGATCTGAGTAATCCCCATTCCACTGACTTAGCATGCATAGTTGCAGCGGTCTGAGATGTAGGCGCGCAAATGGCACTATGTCCATTGCCGCGACCGATTACTTCCATGCACTGAGCTACTGATGGGCTTGGAATGGAATGAAGGACACGGCAAGCATTTAGGATTTTTGATAACCTGGACTCCGTCAGGTAAATCTTCATCTCTACAGAATCTATAAGAGTCCCTAGAAAGGGAACCCTTGTGAGTGGGAACAGAGAACTCTTTTCCATGTTCACTTTCCACCCATGCGACCTCAGAAATGCTAGAACTATCTCTGTATGAGACTTTGCATTTTGAAAAGTTGACGCTTGTATCAAGATGTCGTCTAGGTACGGAGCCACCGCTATGCCTCGCGGTCTTAGTACCGCCAGAAGCGAGCCCAGAACCTTTGTAAAAATTCTCGGGGCCGTAGCCAACCCGAAGGGAAGAGCTACAAACTGGTAATGCCTGTCTAGAAAGGCAAACCTTAGGTACCGATAATGATCCTTGTGAATCGGTATGTGAAGGTAGGCATCCTTTAAGTCCACTGTGGTCATATACTGACCCTCTTGGATCATGGGTAGGATGGTTCGAATAGTTTCCATTTTGAACGATGGAACCCTTAGGAATTTGTTTAAGATCTTCAGGTCCAAGATTGGCCTGAAGGTTCCCTCTTTTTTGGGAACCACAAACAGATTTGAGTAAAAACCTTGCCCTTGTTCCGTCCGCGGAACCGGGTGGATCACTCCCATTACTAAGAGGTCTTGTACACATCGTAGAAAATGCCTCTTTCTTTATTAGGTTTGTTGATAACCTTGACAGATGAAATCTCCCTTGTGGAGGAGAAGTTTTGAAGTCCAGAAGGTATCCCTGAGATATGATCTCCAACGCCCAGGGATCCTGGACATCTCTTGCCCAGGCCTGGGCGAAGAGAGAAAGTCTGCCCCCCACTAGATCCGTTTCCGGATAGGGGGCCCTCTCTTCATGCTGTCTTAGGGGCAGAAGTAGGTTTTCTGGCCTGCTTGCCCTTGTTCCAGGACTGGTTGCCTTTCCAACCCTGTCTGTAACGAGTAGCAGTCCCTTCCTGTTTTGGAGCGGAGGAAGTTGATGCTGCTCCTGCCTTGAAATTACGAAAGGCACGAAAATTAGACTGTTTGGCCTTTGATTTGGCCCTGTCCTGAGGAAGGGTGTGACCCTTACCTCCAGTAATGTCAGCAATAATTTCTTTCAAGCCGGGCCCGAATAAGGTTTGCCCTTTGAAAGGAATATTAAGCAATTTAGATTTAGAAGTTACATCTGCTGACCAGGATTTAAGCCATAGCGCTCTGCGCGCCTGGATGGCGAATCCGGAGTTCTTAGCCGTTAGTTTGGTTAAATGCACAACGGCATCCAAAACAAATACATTAGCTAGCTTAAGGGCTTTAAGCTTGTTCATAATCTCATCCAATGGTGCTGTGCGAATAGCCTCTTCCAGAGACTCAAACCAGAATGCCACTGCAGCAGTGACGGGCGCAATGCATGCAAGGGGCTGTAATATAAAACCTTGTTGAACAAACATTTTCTTAAGGTAACCTTCTAATTTTTTTATCCATTGGATCTGAGAAAGCACAACTATCCTCCACCGGAATAGTGGTACGCTTGGCTAAAGTAGAAACTGCTCCCTCCACCTTAGGGACCGTCTGCCATAAGTCTCGTGTGGTGGCGTCTATTGGGAAAATTTTTCTAAATATCGGAGGAGGGGAAAAGGGCACACCGGGTCTATCCCACTCCTTGCTAATAATCTCTGTAAGCCTTTTAGGTATAGGAAAAACGTCAGTACACACCGGTACCGCATAGTATTTATCCAGCCTACATAATTTCTCTGGGATTGCAACCGTGTCACAATCGTTCAGAGCCGCTAACACCTCCCCTAGCAATACACGGAGGTTCTCAAGCTTAAAAAATTTGAAATTTCTGAATCCGGTCTCCCCGGATCAGATCCATCACCCACAGAATGAAGCTCTCCGTCCTCATGTTCTGCAAATTGTGACGCAGTATCGGACATGGCTCTCGTGTCATCGGCGCGCTCTGTCCTAAACCCAGAGCTATCGCGCTTGCCTTTTAACTCAGGCAAATTAGATAATACTTCTTTCACAACATTAGCCATATCATGCAAAGTGATTTGTAAGGGCCTTGATGTACTTGGTGCCACAATCTCACGCACCTCCTGAGCGGGAGGCGAAGGTACTGACACGTGAGGAGAGTTAGGCGGCATAACTTCCCCCTCGTTGTCTGGTGATAATTTCTTTACCGGTAAAGACTGACTTTTATTTAAAGTAACATCAATACAATTGGTACACATATTTCTATTGGGCTCCACATTGGCTTTTAAACATAATGAACAAGTAGATTCATCTGTATCAGACATGTTTAAACAGACTAGCAATGAAGGCTAGCAAGCTTGGAAAAAATCTTTCAATAAATTTACAAGCAATAGAAAAAACGCTGCAGCGCTTTTAAAAACACAAAAAAAAACTGTCACAGTTGAAATAACAATGAACTAATTCAGTTATAGCCAACAATTTTAACAGTAAATGTATGAATTTAGCAGAGGATTGCACCCACTAGCAAACGGATGATTAACCCCTCAATACCCAAAAACGGATAATCAATTTAAGATTTAACGCTTTTATCACAGCCAAACACACTGTCACAGGTCTGCTGTGACTGATTACCTCCCTCAAAAATGACTTTTGAAGACCCCTGAGCTCTCTGGAGACGTCCTGGATCAAGGAGGAAGAAGCAGGAAGACTGTGCAAGAATTTTAACTGCGCAACAAGGCGCTAAAAAAGGCCCCTCCCACTCATATTACAACAGTGGGAGACCTGTTACAACGGTTTCTATGCAGAAATATACGTTAGCCATATGGAAAAAAATCATGCCCAAAAAGATTTATCACCAAAGTACCTCACAAAACGAATAACATGCCAGTAAACGTTTTAAAAACAACTTTCCAGTGTTATGCAAAGTTATCACTAAGCCTGCTACCAGTCGCTTCTACTGCAGTTAAGGATCATACATTTATTTCAGTATCAACAGTATTTTCTCAGTCAAATTCTAGTCCCTAGAAAATAACTCAACTGCGCATACATTTATCAGCCTGATACCAGTCGCTACTACTGCATTAAAGGCTGTACTTACATCATATGGGTAACAGCAGTGTTTTCTTAGTCAATTCCATTCCTAGAAAATATTACTGCACATACCTCATTTGCGGGGGACCCCGCATGCTATTCACTTTTCTGAAGTTACCCCACTCCTCAGAATGTGCGAGAACAGCCAGTGGATCTTAGTTACGTCTGCTAAGATCATAGAAAACGCAGGCAGATTCTTCTTCTAAATACTGCCTGAGAGAAAAAAACAGCACACTCCGGTGCCATTTTAAAATAATAAACTTTTGATTGAAGAATAATTAGGTAAAAAACTCCTATCTCCTCTCGCGACCTCCTTCTTTGTTGAGACTTGCAAGAGAATGACTGGGTATGACATGTGAGGGGAGGAGCTATATAGCAGCTCTGCTTGGGTGATCCTCTTGCAACTTCCTGTTGGGGAGGAGAATATATCCCATAAGTAATGGATGACCCGTGGACTGAACACACTTAACAAGAGAAAGTATGTAAGGAAGACCAGGTAGCCACCTTACACATCTGATCCATAGAGGCCTCGTTCTTAAAGGTCCAAGAGGAAGCCACCGCTCTAGTGGAATCAGCCATAATCCTCTGAGGAAGTCTTAGTCCCACTGACTCGTATGCTAAGCATATAACACTCCAAAACCAAAAAGATAAAGAAGTCGAAGAAGCCTTCAGACCCTTACGCTTCCCAGAATAGATAACAAACAAGGACAAAGTTTGTCTAAAATCCTTAGTAGCTTGAAGATAAAACTTCAAAGCTCAAACAACATCCAGATTATGAAGTAAATGTTCCTTCACAGAAGAAGGATTAGGACACAAGGGAGGAACCACAATTTCCTGATTGATGTCACTATCAGACACCACCTTAGGAAGAAAACCCAAGCGGGTACGTAGGAGAGCCTTATCCTTGTGAAACACCAGATAAGGAGGCTCACATTGGAAGGCCGCCATTTCAGAAACTCTGCGTGCCAACACAATAGCCAATAGAAAAAGAACCTTCCAGAACAACAATTTAATATCACACGGAGCCCGATACAAAAACTTAAGAACAAGATTCAAACTCCAAGGAGAAGCGTTAGATCTAAATACAGGTCTGATCCTGATCAGAGCCTTAATGAAGGATTGCACATCAGGGAGCTCTGCGAGTCTCATGTGCAGCAAAACAGAAAGGGCCGAAATCTGTCCCTGCAGGGAACTGGCAGAAAGGCCCTTCTCCAGACCCTCATGGAGAAAGGAAAGAATCCTTGCAGTCTTGACCTTATGCCAGGCGAAACCATGTTCTTCACACCAGAACAAGTAAGCTCTCCACACCTTATGGTAAATGCGACGAGTAGCAGGCTTACAAGCCTGAATGAGAGTGTAAATAACCCTCTCAGAGAAACCTCTCTTAGCTAAAACTAAGCGTTCAATCTCCACGCAGTCAGCCTCAGAGAATCTAGATTTTGATGAACAAAGGGACCCTGTTCCAGCAGATCCCTGCGATAAGGTAACCTCCATGGAGGAGATGAGGACATCCCCACCAGGTCTGCGAACCACATCCTTTGCGGCCACGAAGGAGCAATCAGTATCACTCATGCTTGCTCCTGCTTGATGGGGCCACTACACGAAGGAGAAGTGGTAACGGTGGAAAAATGTAAATTAGGTTGAACCTCCAAGGCACTGTTAATGCATCTATTAGCTCCACCTGAGGATCCCTGGACCGCGACCCATATCTGGATAGCTTGGAATTGAGCCTGGACACCATGAGATCTATTTCCTGCGTCCCCCATCTGTCGCAAATCTCTGCAAACACCTCGGGATGGAGAGACCATTCCACCGGATGAAAGGATTGTCTGCTGAGGAAATCCTCTTCCCAGTGGTCCACAATTGGAATGTGGATCACTGAAAGCAAGCAGTTGTGGGCCTCCGCCCACTCCAGAATCCGAGATACTTCCCTCATTGCTAGGGAGCTTCTCCTTCCCCCCTGATGGTTGATGTAAGCCACCAAGGTTATGTTGTCTGATTGGAATCTGATAAACTGGGACCACCTTCAGAGCATTGAAGATCGCTCAAAGTTCTAAAATGTTGATCGGGAGGAGAGATTCCTCTTGAGTCCACAGGCCCTGTGCCTTTCTGGCACCCCAAACAGCTCCCCATCCTGATAGACTTGCGTCCCTAGTCACAATCTCCCAGGATAGTCTCAAGAAGGATGTCTCTTGGAACAGGTGATCTGGACAGGGCCACCAAGAGAGCGATTCTCTTGACTGGTTGTCCAGAGTAATCTGTTGAGGCAGATCTGAATGATCGCTGTTCCACTGTCTCAGCATGCACTGCTGAAGCGGTCTGAAATGGAATCTGGCAAAAGGAACGATGTCCATGCTGGACACCATGAGACCAATCACCTCCATACACTGAGCCAAAAAAAAAAAAAAGGAACTAGACTCAAGCGAGATAGTAATATGCTTATCAAGAGTGGAGATAGCGCCATCCACTTGGAGATGGAACCCTACAACTCCAATTGAGAGTCCGGAACCGGAATAATTTTTTAAAGGCAGAGGAAGGGGAAAATGAAGAACCAATTCTTTCCCATTCATTCTTAATATTGTTCGACCATCCTTACAGGAACCAGAAAAGTCTGTGGTACAACCATGTCCTCGTAGACCTCACCCTATCTAATTTAGGAATCAAAGGTTCATCAGGTAATTTAGGCTCTGGGACCTCTAAAGTAGCCAAAACTTCCTTTAGCAGAAAGCGTAAATGTTCAATCTTAAATCTAAAGTCTGGTTCCTCCACAGTTGGAGGCTTAGAGGCAGCAGATTCCGACCCAGAAAGAGCATCCTCTGAAGTATCAGACGTTTTCATCAGCGGATAATCTTATATCAGATAAATCCATTAAGCTAGTAGATGACCCCTGGGAAGGATAGCAATATCTGATCTTTCGCTTGCGCTTAGCAGGGCGAGGTAAAGCACTAAAGGCCGCAGACACTGCCGTTTGTAACTGCTCAGTAAAGTCTGGCGGTAAAAGGGCCCCTCGAGATGGAGGATTAGGAGTGCTACGAGAAGCTGCATGTTAGGAGATAACTGTAGGGTGTGCCCTTATAAAACACTATTGAGTAATAGGATAAAACGGCACCTTTATACCCCCAATGGCTGGGGCACTCACCACATCCTATGACCCAGGCCAAAACAGAGAAACCGCTTCTTCTCCAATTAACCGCACTGTCAGGAAAGAGGAAACAGTGTGACCACATCCGGTCATGTGGTGCGCAATGCAGGACAGTCCCTGCTATAGAAAAAACACGGCAAGCCCTTTCAGCCTGCGCAGCTTACAAAAACAAAAGTAAAACCTGTACGTTCCAACATCTGCCTGAGCCTCATCTCACACATGTCGCAGCATAATCATAATAAAACAAATTGTAAGTAATCTCCCCTGTTAAATAATCCCCCACCGGAGATATTAACCCTTGATTCCATACAGATAAAAGGAGCCACTTCTTGCGTTATTATATGTGTATAAAAAATTAAACAATCTTACCGGAATCTATGCCGTGGAACAGAAGCACAGCCTTTCAAGTTTGACAGTCTTGTAGCATCGCTCCTGACATGGACTTGAGTGATGGAAGAAGGCAGTGAAACATGTCAACACTGATTGCTTAGGAGCTGTTAATACGAGTCTGGATGGGTTCGGAAGAAGAATCTCTCTGCATCTCAAGACTCTAACATTCATCAATGCTCTTACTGAGAGGCTGAAAAGACTAGTTAAATCTCCAGTCCAATTTCGAAGGGCAGATACCCCTCATAAGGAACTACTCTGAATCTTCTGACACTTCTCTGCCAATCCCCTGTGACAAAAGGCAAAGAATGACTGGATATGAGGGAAATAGGGGGAGTATTTGAGCCTTTGGCTGGGGTGTCTTTGCCTCCTCCTGGTGGCCAGTTTCAGTATTTACAACAGTAAGGAATGATGCCGTGGACTCTCCTCATATTAAGAAGGAAAGGTATGTTTTAACGTAATACTTCCCAGCAGTGTGTTGCCTCTGTTCCAAGTGCATATTGATCCACCAGTTTTGGGCTCAGGAATTTCACTTTTTGTTGTGCATTAACCGCTACTTGCCTGGTTCTGGCTTGTCAGCGTTCGTGCTCCAGGGGAGACACTGGAGCGATTCCCTCCCTCCGTGCAGGACTTTTCTATTGTTGACCAGCACTAACTTTTTTTATTGGGTGTTATGGATATACTGTGTATATATATATATATATATATATATATATACAGATTTATCAGAGCCAAAAATAAATCAGTAGCACTGAAGTGTTCTACAAGTTCCAGGAAATATAAATGTTCTTGTTTGAAAGACATAATTATGCATATTATATTATATATTATCTATCAAAAAGATGGAATATTTACTTTTTCAGCCTTCAACATATTGGTTTCTAAACATAATGTAGCATAGTTTAAAATGGTTTGTGGTTTTAAATGTACCACTCTCTTAAACTCTTGAGTTTGACCCTGGGAAAGTGCAACTTGGAGTATCACACATCCTATATCACACAGTATCACACATCCTATGTCAGACAGTATCACATATCCTATGTCACACAGTATCACTCATCCTATGTCACACAGTATCACTCATTCTATGTCAGACAGTATCACATATCCTTTGTCACTCAGTATAACTTATCCTATGTCACACAGTATCACTCATCCTATGTCAGACAGTATCACACATCCTATGTCACACATCCTATGTCACACAGTATCACACATCCTATATCACACAGTATCACACATCCTATGTCACACAGTATTATACATCCTATATCACACAGTATCATACATCATATGTCACACAGTATCACACATCCTAGGTCACACAGTATCATACATCCTATAAAAGATAGTACAAGCGTACAGATTACTCCAGTAAAATTATGATGGTGCCGGGTACAAAGAATTTGTAAGGTTGTACATATATATGGAGCAATTCCTGCAAATAGAAATGTCTCTGTGTGTGGAGGGTATCGTAGCGAAAAAGGTGCAAAGTATGATACTGTGTGATATAGGATGTATAATACTGTGTGACATAGGATGTGTGATACTGTGTGATATAGGATGTGTGATACTGTGTGACATAGGATGTGTGACATAGGATGTGTGATACTGTCTGACATAGGATGAGTGATACTGTGTGACATAGGATAAGTGATACTGAGTGACATAGGATATGTGATACTGTCTGACATAGGATGAGTGATACTGTGTGACATAGGATGAGTGATACTGTGTGACATAGGATATGTGATACTGTCTGACATAGGATGTGTGATACTGTGTGATATAGGATGTGTGATACTCCAAGTTGCACTTTCCCAGGGTCAAACTCAAGAGTTTAAGAGAGTGGTACATTTAAAACCACAAACCATTTTAAACTATGCTACATTATGTTTAGAAACCAATATGTTGAAGGCTGAAAAAGTAAATATTCCATCTTTTTGATAGATAATATATAATATAATATGCATAATTATGTCTTTCAAACAAGAAAACAGAATTTATGTTTACCTGATAAATTACTTTCTCCAACGGTGTGTCCGGTCCACGGCGTCATCCTTACTTGTGGGATATTCTCTTCCCCAACAGGAAATGGCAAAGAGCCCAGCAAAGCTGGTCACATGATCCCTCCTAGGCTCCGCCTACCCCAGTCATTCGACCGACGTTAAGGAGGAATATTTGCATAGGAGAAACCATATGGTACCGTGGTGACTGTAGTTAAAGAAAATAAATTATCAGACCTGATTAAAAAACCAGGGCGGGCCGTGGGCCCGACACACCGTTGGAGAAAGTAATTTATCAGGTAAACATAAATTCTGTTTTCTCCAACATAGGTGTGTCCGGTCCACGGCGTCATCCTTACTTGTGGGAACCAATACCAAAGCTTTAGGACACGGATGAAGGGAGGGAGCAAATCAGGTCACCTAAATGGAAGGCACCACGGCTTGCAAAACCTTTCTCCCAAAAATAGCCTCAGAAGAAGCAAAAGTATCAAACTTGTAAAATTTGGTAAAAGTGTGCAGTGAAGACCAAGTCGCTGCCCTACATATCTGATCAACAGAAGCCTCGTTCTTGAAGGCCCATGTGGAAGCCACAGCCCTAATGGAATGAGCTGTGATTCTTTCGGGAGGCTGCCGTCCGGCAGTCTCGTAAGCCAATCTGATGATGCTTTTAATCCAAAAAGAGAGAGAGGTAGAAGTTGCTTTTTGACCTCTCCTTTTACCGGAATAAACAACAAACAAGGAAGATGTTTGTCTAAAATCCTTTGTAGCATCTAAATAGAATTTTAGAGCGCGAACAACATCCAAATTGTGCAACAAACGTTCCTTCTTTGAAACTGGTTTCGGACACAGAGAAGGTACGATAATCTCCTGGTTAATGTTTTTGTTAGAAACAACTTTTGGAAGAAAACCAGGTTTAGTACGTAAAACCACCTTATCTGCATGGAACACCAGATAAGGAGGAGAACACTGCAGAGCAGATAATTCTGAAACTCTTCTGGCAGAAGAAATTGCAACTAAAAACAAAACTTTCCAAGATAATAATTTAATATCAACGGAATGCAAGGGTTCAAACGGAACCCCCTGAAGAACTGAAAGAACTAAATTGAGACTCCAAGGAGGAGTCAAAGGTTTGTAAACAGGCTTAATTCTAACCAGAGCCTGAACAAAGGCTTGAACATCTATCACAGCAGCCAGTTTTTTGTGAAGTAACACCGACAAGGCAGAAATCTGTCCCTTCAGGGAACTTGCAGATAATCCTTTTTCCAATCCTTCTTGAAGGAAGGATAGAATCCTAGGAATCTTAACCTTGTCCCAAGGGAATCCTTTAGATTCACACCAACAGATATATTTTTTCCAAATTTTGTGGTAAATCTTTCTAGTTACAGGCTTTCTGGCCTGAACAAGAGTATCGATAACAGAATCTGAGAACCCTCGCTTCGATAAAATCAAGCGTTCAATCTCCAAGCAGTCAGCTGGAGTGAAACCAGATTCGGATGTTCGAACGGACCCTGAACAAGAAGGTCTCGTCTCAAAGGTAGCTTCCAAGGTGGAGCCGATGACATATTCACCAGATCTGCATACCAAGTCCTGCGTGGCCACGCAGGAGCTATCAAGATCACCGACGCCCTCTCCTGATTGATCCTGGCTACCAGCCTGGGGATGAGAGGAAACGGCGGGAACACATAAGCTAGTTTGAAGGTCCAAGGTGCTACTAGTGCATCCACTAGAGCCGCCTTGGGATCCCTGGATCTGGACCCGTAGCAAGGAACTTTGAAGTTCTGACGAGAGGCCATCAGATCCATGTCTGGAATGCCCCACAGCTGAGTGACTTGGGCAAAGATTTCCGGATGGAGTTCCCACTCCCCCGGATGCAATGTCTGACGACTCAGAAAATCCGCTTCCCAATTTTCCACTCCTGGGATGTGGATAGCAGACAGGTGGCAGGAGTGAGACTCCGCCCATAGAATGATTTTGGTCACTTCTTCCATCGCTAGGGAACTCCTTGTTCCCCCCTGATGGTTGATGTACGCAACAGTTGTCATGTTGTCTGATTGAAACCGTATGAACTTGGCCCTCGCTAGCTGAGGCCAAGCCTTGAGAGCATTGAATATCGCTCTCAGTTCCAGAATATTTATCGGTAGAAGAGATTCTTCCCGAGACCAAAGACCCTGAGCTTTCAGGGATCCCCAGACCGCGCCCCAGCCCATCAGACTGGCGTCGGTCGTGACAATGACCCACTCTGGTCTGCGGAATGTCATCCCTTGTGACAGGTTGTCCAGGGACAGCCACCAACGGAGTGAGTCTCTGGTCCTCTGATTTACTTGTATCTTCGGAGACAAGTCTGTATAGTCCCCATTCCACTGACTGAGCATGCACAGTTGTAATGGTCTTAGATGAATGCGCGCAAAAGGAACTATGTCCATTGCCGCTACCATCAACCCGATCACTTCCATGCACTGGGCTATGGAAGGAAGAGGAACGGAATGAAGTATCCGACAAGAGTCTAGAAGTTTTGTTTTTCTGGCCTCTGTTAGAAAAATCCTCATTTCTAAGGAGTCTATAATTGTTCCCAAGAAGGGAACCCTTGTTGACGGGGATAGAGAACTCTTTTCCACGTTCACTTTCCATCCGTGAGATCTGAGAAAGGCCAGGACGATGTCCGTGTGAGCCTTTGCTTGAGGAAGGGACGACGCTTGAATCAGAATGTCGTCCAAGTAAGGTACTACAGCAATGCCCCTTGGTCTTAGCACAGCTAGAAGGGACCCTAGTACCTTTGTGAAAATCCTTGGAGCAGTGGCTAATCCGAAAGGAAGCGCCACGAACTGGTAATGTTTGTCCAGGAATGCGAACCTTAGGAACCGATGATGTTCCTTGTGGATAGGAATATGTAGATACGCATCCTTTAAATCCACCGTGGTCATGAATTGACCTTCCTGGATGGAAGGAAGAATAGTTCGAATGGTTTCCATCTTGAACGATGGAACCTTGAGAAACTTGTTTAAGATCTTGAGATCTAAGATTGGTCTGAACGTTCCCTCTTTTTTGGGAACTATGAACAGATTGGAGTAGAACCCCATCCCTTGTTCTCTTAATGGAACAGGATGAATCACTCCCATTTTTAACAGGTCTTCTACACAGTGTAAGAATGCCTGTCTTTTTATGTGGTCTGAAGACAACTGAGACCTGTGGAACCTCCCCCTTGGGGGAAGTCCCTTGAATTCCAGAAGATAACCTTGGGAGACTATTTCTAGCGCCCAAGGATCCAGAACATCTCTTGCCCAAGCCTGAGCGAAGAGAGAGAGTCTGCCCCCCACCAGATCCGGTTCCGGATCGGGGGCCAACATTTCATGCAGTCTTGGTAGCAGTGGCAGGTTTCTTGGCCTGCTTTCCCTTGTTCCAGCCTTGCATTGGTCTCCAAGCTGGCTTGGCTTGAGAAGTATTACCCTCTTGCTTAGAGGACGTAGCACCTTGGGTTGGTCCGTTTCTACGAAAGGGACGAAAATTAGGTTTATTTTTTGCCTTGAAAGGCCGATCCTGAGGAAGGGCGTGGCCCTTACCCCCAGTGATATCAGAGATAATCTCTTTCAAGTCAGGGCCAAACAGCGTTTTCCCCTTGAAAGGAATGTTAAGTAGCTTGTTCTTGGAAGACGCATCAGCCGACCAAGATTTCAACCAAAGCGCTCTGCGCGCCACAATAGCAAACCCAGAATTCTTAGCCGCTAACCTAGCCAATTGCAAAGTGGCGTCTAGGGTGAAAGAATTAGCCAATTTGAGAGCATTGATTCTGTCCATAATCTCCTCATAAGGAGGAGAATCACTATCGACCGCCTTTATCAGCTCATCGAACCAGAAACATGCGGCTGTAGCGACAGGGACAATGCATGAAATTGGTTGTAGAAGGTAACCCTGCTGAACAAACATCTTTTTAAGCAAACCTTCTAATTTTTTATCCATAGGATCTTTGAAAGCACAACTATCCTCTATGGGTATAGTGGTGCGTTTGTTTAAAGTGGAAACCGCTCCCTCGACCTTGGGGACTGTCTGCCATAAGTCCTTCCTGGGGTCGACCATAGGAAACAATTTTTTAAATATGGGGGGAGGGACGAAAGGAATACCGGGCCTTTCCCATTCTTTATTAACAATATCCGCCACCCGCTTGGGTATAGGAAAAGCTTCTGGGAGCCCCGGCACCTCTAGGAACTTGTCCATTTTACATAGTTTCTCTGGGATGACCAACTTGTCACAATCATCCAGAGTGGATAATACCTCCTTAAGCAGAATGCGGAGATGTTCCAACTTAAATTTAAATGCAATCACATCAGGTTCAGCCTGTTGAGAAATGTTCCCTGAATCAGTAATTTCTCCCTCAGACAAAACCTCCCTGGCCCATCAGACTGGGTTAGGGGCCCTTCAGAGATATTAATATCAGCGTCGTCATGCTCTTCAGTATCTAAAACAGAGCAGCCGCGCTTACGCTGACAAGTGTTCATTTTGGCTAAAATGTTTTTGACAGAATTATCCATTACAGCCGTTAATTGTTGCATAGTAAGGAGTATTGGCGCGCTAGATGTACTAGGGGCCTCCTGAGTGGGCAAGACTCGTGTAGACGAAGGAGGGAATGATGCAGTACCATGCTTACTCCCCTCACTTGAGGAATCATCTTGGGCATCATTGTCATTATCACATAAATCACATTTATTTAAATGAGTAGGAATTCTGGCTTCCCCACATTCAGAACACAGTCTATCTGGTAGTTCAGACATGTTAAACAGGCATAAACTTGATAACAAAGTACAAAAAACGTTTTAAAATAAAACCGTTACTGTCACTTTAAATTTTAAACTGAACACACTTTATTACTGCAATTGCGAAAAAACATGAAGGAATTGTTCAAAATTCACCAAATTTTCACCACAGTGTCTTAAAGCCTTAAAAGTATTGCACACCAAATTTGGAAGCTTTAACCCTTAAAATAACGGAACCGGAGCCGTTTTTAAACTTTAACCCCTTTACAGTCCCTGGTATCTGCTTTGCTGAGACCCAACCAAGCCCAAAGGGGAATACGATACCAAATGACGCCTTCAGAAAGTCTTTTCTAAGTATCAGAGCTCCTCTCACATGCGACTGCATGCCATGCCTCTCAAAAACAAGTGCGCCACACCGGCGCGAAAATGAGGCTCTGCTTATGCTTTGGGAAAGCCCCTAAGGAATAAGGTGTCTAATACAGTGCCTGCCGATATTATTATATCAAAATACCCAGATAAAATGATTCCTCAAGGCTAAATATGTGTTAATAATGAATCGATTTAGCCCAGAAAAAGTCTACAGTCTTAATAAGCCCTTGTGAAGCCCTTATTTACGATCGTAATAAACATGGCTTACCGGATCCCATAGGGAAAATGACAGCTTCCAGCATTACATCGTCTTGTTAGAATGTGTCATACCTCAAGCAGCAAGAGACTGCACACTGTTCCCCCAACTGAAGTTAATTGCTCTCAACAGTCCAGTGTGGAACAGCCATGGATTTTAGTTACGGTTGCTAAAATCATTTTCCTCATACAAACAGAAATCTTCATCTCTTTTCTGTTTCTGAGTAAATAGTACATACCAGCACTATTTCAAAATAACAAACTCTTGATTGAATAATAAAAACTACAGTTAAACACTAAAAAACTCTAAGCCATCTCCGTGGAGATGTTGCCTGTACAACGGCAAAGAGAATGACTGGGGTAGGCGGAGCCTAGGAGGGATCATGTGACCAGCTTTGCTGGGCTCTTTGCCATTTCCTGTTGGGGAAGAGAATATCCCACAAGTAAGGATGACGCCGTGGACCGGACACACCTATGTTGGAGAAAATTTATATTTCCTGGAACTTGTAGAACACTTCAGTGCTACTGATTTATTTTTGGCTCTGATAAATCTGTATATATTTATCAGAGCCTAACCCTAACCCTAGTATCACACATCCTAGGTCACACAGTATCATACATCCTATAAAAGATAGTACAAGCGGACAGATTACTCCAGTAAAATTATGATGGTGCCGGGTACAAAGAATTTGTAAGGTTGTACATATATATGGAGCAATTCCTGCAAATAGAAATGTCTCTGTGTGTGGAGGGTATCGTAGCGAAAAAGGTGCAAAGTATGAATGCTGAAGATAATAAAACTTGTTATTCACAAGTAGACGAACTCACCCGCTTAACAGGGGAACAGCAACATCCAGCCGGTCCTGCTTCAAAGGCTTGTATATAATTATAGCCCAAACTTGACCGGTATACCTGTTTGGCGTTCTGTGCCTTCACCTCCGCGAGGCTGCACAACTATGCGCAATGGCACTTCCTGTTTGCGTGGTCCTACGTCAGCTCCCGAATAGCACCAACTCCAAGCAGCGCTACTCACTCAACCCTCCTCCACACATAAAAGCAGTGCTCAGAAAAGGTACAACCACCCGTGGCTGCAAGGCAACATGAAGACAGAAGGGCTCCTTACCCTTCTAGATAAATAGAAAAAATAAGTCCAAAGAGTCGCCAATGTAGATAAATAAAAGTCCAAAATTTATTCAGGATTCATATCCAGATAATTAAAATCATATGAAGGTAACATCAAGGGATGGTGGAAGATACAAAATAAGTCTTACATGTTTCGGCAAAGTGTAGCCGTAATCATAGACATAATTTGATACAGGTGTCACCCTTATTTACACAGGTAAAATGTTCCTCATTGGTTAAAACATAAAAACACCCCTCCCCTTCCATCCCCTACAAGTGAACAAAGCTTAACCCTTAACACTTCACTGAGGTTAAATATAAGTGCTAAACATGATATAAACAGGAAAACATATTATCTATAGGGTTAACTCTAAATACATTAAACAAAGCTATTTAAGTGTAAATAACAGTTCATTATAATAGGAGCTGATTACAGGCAATAAATGCAAAAAATTCCAGAATTTCAGAACATCAGAATTATTTGATTAAATTCATTAAAGTCATGTTCTATACTATAGATCAGAATTCATGGAATGATTAACAAATGCAATGAGATCACATAAATTAACCCATACATATAAATATATATAGTGCCAACCTATCAGTCTAAACACCTTAGATAAAAGTTTAAGGCAAGTCCCCAATCTAGATCAATTGATAAATACCTATTATTAATTATAAATGACAGAAGAGATATATATACAAAGATATGAAATGATGTGTTCCAATAATAAAGATATAATTTTAAATACTATCCTAGATCATCAAATCCTAGATAGAGAGAACAAAACAAAACAAAACCAAAACAAAATAATACAGAATGATACAAAATTAAACCAACACTAATAAAACATTTCAAATCTAAAACCTAAATGTGAAAGTTAAATAGATAAGTAGATATATATACCAATATCTGATAGATAATAAGTAAATAAACCTTTACCATATTAAACATTTATTCCCAGAAATTGATAATATCTTTTTCTGAGTTGAATCCATGAGGGGTTAATGTGCGCATTTTGTTAATCCAATAGACCTCTTGTCTAGCAAGAATAGACCACTTATCTCCTCCCCTTGGGGGTCTATTTATGGTCTCTATTGCATTCCATTCAAAATCACGCACCTCTCCACCATGAACTGTGATGAAATGTCTGGCCAACTCTGAACAATCAATTTTATTCTTTATGTAGCCCAAGTGTTCTCGTATCCTGGTGCGAACATCACGACTTGTCATACCTATATATTGTAAATTGTGGCTCTTACATCCAATTAGATAAACCACAAAAGTGGTAGAGCAATTGACACATCCTTTGGTGTTGTACTCATCTCCAGTGACGTAGGATCTAAAATTAGGTCCTACTTTAATAACTTCACAGGCCTTACAATTTTTTCCGCACCTATAGGTACCATTGTGTCTGAGCCATGAACTCTGATTTCCAGGGGTTCGGAGTTGACTAGGTAATATCATATTACCTAGTGTAAGGTTCCTTTTATACACAAACCTACAACCATTACTAATAGTGTCTTTCAAAAGATCATCCCCATATAAAATGGGTAGATATTTTTTAATGATATTACAAATTTGATAATATTGCATGGAGTATTTAGTAATAAAGAATGGTTTCTCATCAGTTTGTCGTTAAAGAAAAATTGTAAGGCCTGTGAAGTTATTAAAGTAGGACCTAATTTTAGATCCTACGTCACTGGAGATGAGTACAACACCAAAGGATGTGTCAATTGCTCTACCACTTTTGTGGTTTATTTAATTGGATGTAAGAGCCACAATTTACAATATATAGGTATGACAAGTCGTGATGTTCGCACCAGGATACGAGAACACTTGGGCTACATAAAGAATAAAATTGATTGTTCAGAGTTGGCCAGACATTTCATCACAGTTCATGGTGGAGAGGTGCGTGATTTTGAATGGAATGCAATAGAGACCATAAGTAGACCCCCAAGGGGAGGAGATAAGTGGTCTATTCTTGCTAGACAAGAGGTCTATTGGATTAACAAAATGCGCACATTAACCCCTCATGGATTCAACTCAGAAAACGATATTATCAATTTCTGGGAATAAATGTTTAATATGGTAAAGGTTTATTTACTTATTATCTATCAGATATTGGTATATATATCTACTTATCTATTTAACTTTCACATTTAGGTTTTAGATTTGAAATGTTTTATTAGTGTTGGTTTAATTTTGTATCATTCTGTATTATTTTGTTTTGGTTTTGTTTTGTTTTGTTCTCTCTATCTAGGATTTGATGATCTAGGATAGTATTTAAAATTATATCTTTATTATTGGAGCACATCATTTCATATCTTTGTATATATATCTCTTCTGTCATTTATAATTAATAATGGGTATTTATCAATTGATCTAGATTGGGGACTTGCCTTAAACTTTTATCTAAGGTGTTTAGACTGATAGGTTGGCACTATATATATTTATATGTATGGGTTAATTTATGTGATCTCATTGCATTTGTTAATCATTCCATGAATTCTGATCTATAGTATAGAACATGACTTTAATGAATTTAATCAAATAATTCTGATGTTCTGAAATTCTGGAATTTTTTGCATTTATTGCCTGTAATCAGCTCCTATTATAATGAACTGTTATTTACACTTAAATAGCTTTGTTTAATGTATTTAGAGTTAACCCTATAGATAATATGTTTTCCTATTTATATCATGTTTAGCACTTATATTTAACCTCAGTGAAGTGTTAAGGGTTAAGCTTTGTTCACTTGTAAGGGATGGAAGGGGAGGGGTGTTTTTATGTTTTAACCAATGAGGAACATTTTACCTGTGTAAATAAGGGTGACACCTGTATCAAATTATGTCTATGATTACGGCTACACTTTGCCGAAACATGTAAGACTTATTTTGTATCTTCCACCATCCCTTGATGTTACCTTCATATGATTTTAATTATCTGGATATGAATCCTGAATAAATTTTGGACTTTTATTTATCTACATTGGCGACTCTTTGGACTTATTTTTTCTATCATACATCCTATATCACACAGTATCATACATACTATATCACACAGTATTATACATACTATGTCACACAGTATCACTTATCCTATGTCACACAGTATCACTCATCATATGTCACACAGTATCACACATCCTATGTCACACAGTATTATACATCCTATGTCACACAGTATCACACATCCTATGTCACACAGTATCACACATCCTATATCACACAGTATCATACATACTATATCACACAGTATTATACAAACTATGTCACACAGTATCACTTATCCTATGTCACACAGTATCACTCATTTCATCATATGTCACACATTATCACACATCCTATGTCACACAGTATTATACATCCTATATCACACTGTATCATACATCATATGTCACACAGTATCATACATCCTATATCACACAGTTTCATACATCATATGTCACACAGTATTATACATCCTATGTCACACAGTATCATACATCCTATGTCACACAGTATCAGACATCCTATGTCACATAGTATTACACATCTTATGTCACACAGTATCATACATCCTATGTCACACAGTATCACACAACCTATGTCACACAATATCACACATCCTATGTTACACAGTATCACAGATCCTATGTCACACAATATCATACAATCTATGTCACACAGTATCACACATCCTATGTCACACAGTATCACACATCCTATGTCACACAGTATCACACATCCTATGTTACACAGTATCACACATCCTATGTCACACAGTATCACACATCCTATGCCACACAATATCACACATCCTATGTTACACAGTATCACACATCCTATGTCACACAGTATCATGCATCCTATATCACACAGTATCATACATCCTATGTAACACAGTATCATTCATCCTATATCACACAGTTTCACACATCCTATGTCACACAGTATCACACATCCTATGTCACACAGTATCATACATCATATGTCACACAGTATCACACATCCTATGTCACACAGTATCACACATCCTATGTCACACAGTATCATACATCCTATGTCACACAGTATCACACATCCTATCTCACACATTATCATACATCCTATGTCACAGTATCACACATCCTATGTGTCACAGTATCACACATCCTATGTTACACAGTATCACACATCCTATGTCACACATTATCATACATCCTATGTCCCAGTATCACACATCCTATGCTACACAGTATCACACATCCTATGTCACACATTATCACACATCCAATGTCACACAGTATCACACATCCTATGCCACACATTATCATACATCCTATGTCACAGTGTCATACATCCTATGCCACACAGTATCACACATCCTATGTCACACATTATCATACATCCTATGTCCCAGTATCACACATCCTATGTTACACAGTATCACACATCCTATGTCACACATTATCATACATCCTATGTCACAGTATCACACATCCTATGCTACACAGTATCACACATCCTATGTCACACATTATCACACATCCTATGTCACACAGTATCACACATCCTATGTCACACATTATCATACATCCTATCTCACAGTATCACACATCCTATGCTACACAGTATCACACATCCTATGTCACACTGTATCACACATCCAATGTCACACATTATCATACATCGTATGTCACACATTATCATACATCCTACATCACACAGTATCATACATCCTATGCCACATCATTTCGTGACACAGTAATTCAGTTGTACTAGCAAAAAGGAGGTTGAACTAACTTGTTTTAAAAGATACAGACACATACATAAATGATATAATAACAAAATGTATTTACAAGTAACAGTATGTAAGTATGTGCAAGAATTAAAAAAAAGTTTAATAACACCAATAGCTACTTAATATTTTAATTCGATGTATGAGGTTGATGGGATGAGCACAGTTTCTGAATATTATTATTCTTTATTTATAAAGCGCCAACAGATTCCGCAGCGCTGTCCATGGGTACAAAGATAAAAGTACAGTACAATACAATATAGAAGACACCAAAGTTTAACAAAACAAATACAGGGGGAATTGAGGGCCCTGTTCCCGTGGGAACTTACAATCTAGATGGTAGGAGGGTGAGAAACAGGAGGTGGGGACTGCAAAGGTGAGAATGATGTTAGTGTGGAGTTAGATGGGGCAGCAGTTAGGCAGGTAGAATTCATTTTTTACTGATTTAGAGATAGGCTTCCATGAACAGAAAGGTCTTTAGGGAGCATTTAAAGGAGGAAAGGTTAGGGGAAAGTCTAACAGCTCTGGGAAGTGCATTCCAGATGGTTGGTGCTGCACAAGAGAAGTCCTGTAGCCTGGCATGGGAGGAGGTGATGGTAGAAGATGCAAGGAGAAGGTCATTGTTGGATCTTAGGGGGCGGGCTGGAGTATATTTCTTGATGAGTGAGGACAGGTAGGGGGGGCTACGTTGGTAAGGGCTTTGTAGGTCAGGATGAGAATTTTGAATTTAATTCTGCTGTGGATGGGTAGTCAGTGAAGGGACTCGCAGAGAGGTGCAGCAGATACAGAGCGTTGGGAGAGGTGGATTAGCCTAGCAGAGGCATTTAGGATGGATTGAAGAGGGGAGAGGCGGGAGAGAGGGAGGCCAGTAAGTAGGTTATTACAGTAGTCAAGTCGGGAGATTACCAGGGAAAGGATTAGCTGTTTAGTAGTTTCAGCACTCAGAAATAGACGGATTTTGGAGATATTGCGTAGATGGTTGCGACAGGAGGAATTGGATGAGGGGAATGAAGGACAGATTGGAGTCAAGTGTAACTCCTAGGACACGGACTTGGGGTGATGGGGAGATAGTGGTATCACCAACAGTGATTGAAAAGTTAGGAACCGGGGTAGAATTAGAGGGGGGGATTAGAAGGAGCTCAGTCTTGGACATATTGATTTTTAGGTGGTGAGAGGCGATCCAAGAAGAAATGCCAGATAAGCAGACACCGATGTGAGCAAGGACAGAAGGAGAGAGTGAAGGGGCGGATAGGTAGATCTGGGTATCATCAGCGTAGACGTGGTAGTTGAAGCCATAGCTACTGATAAGTTTTCCCAGTGAGGATGTATAAATAGAGAAGAGTAGGTGACCCAGAACAGAGCCTTGAGGTACTCCAACAGACAGAGGCAATGGAGAGGAGTCGCCACCGGCAAAGGAGACAGAAAAGGACCTATTAGAGAGATAAGAGTGGATCCAGGAAAGGGCAGTGTCAGAGAGCCCAAAGGAGCTGAGAGTCCGTAGGAGAAGGGGATGGTCAACTGTGTCAAAGGCAGCAGACAGATCAAGTAAGATAAGTATTGAGTAGTGACCATTTTTTTTAGCAGAAAGAAGATCATTAATAACTTTGGTGAGGGCAGTCTCAGTTGAGTGTTGGGAACGGAAGCCAGATTGTAAGGGGTCAAGCAGTGAGTTGGAGGACAAGAAGTGGGTTAAGCGATCGAAGACTAGTTTTTCCAGGACTTTTGAAGCTAGCGGAAGCAGTGATATGGGGCGGTAGTTTGCAGGAGAATTGGGGTCGAGGGAGGGTTTTTTGAGGATGGGGGTGACCTTTGCATGTTTGAAGGAAGATGGGAATGAACCGGTAGTAAGGGATAGGTTAAATATGTGAGTAAGAGCTGGAGTGAGGGTAGAAGACAGAGACGGTATTAGATGTGAAGGGATAGGGTCAAGTGGGCAGGTAGTGAGGTGTGAGGAAGACAATAGGGAACTCACTTCATTCTCAGAGGTAGGGGGGAAGGTGCTGAGAGTGGTGGAGGGGGTTGCCGGGGGCGGAGATGGAAGGTTGCAGACTTGTGTTGGGATATTACTTCGGATGGTAATTGTTTTGTTGAAAAAGTAGTCTGCCAGGTCTTGAGCACTAAAGGCAGATGAAGGGGGTGGTGAAGGTGGGTAAAGTAGAGAGTTGAAAATGGAGAAGAGACGTTTAGGGTTTGTGGAGTGAATAGATATAACAGAAGAGAAGTAGGTTTGTAATATTAGATAAAGACACTCACATTTTATCATCAAGCATTTTTAAGCTTCCCCTTCCTATCCATATATCAAGAGCAGGAGCAGCAATGCACTACTGGGAGCTAGCTGCAAAAAAAACCCCACTGACTTCAGCTCAGCATTTAAGCTGCCGCCCTCAGAGCTCGGTGAGTCCGATTGACTACTGCCCACCCTTCAAACACACTGCTGGTCCCACTCACTGACTACACGTGCAGTCACGAGCCAATTAAGGAGACTACACATGCAGTCAGGAGCCAATGTGAAAATGGGAATAGTTTCAGTTCCCACTGAGCTGCGCCAATAGGTTAAGATGATCTGTGACCCCCTAGGTATCAATCACATGTCAACCATATGATATGCGTAGCAGGCAGGCGGAAAGTCAGAAACCAAAAAAAAAAAATTTAAAAAAAATTTGTGCTGAAGCAGGGACACACCTACACACTGCTGCCGACACACTAGTGTGTCCTGACACACAGTTTGGAAAGCACTGGTTTAAATGTTTGTATTAAAGAACAATATTAAACATGATGAAACAGTGCTGCATCAGACAGCTATGCTCATAGGAGCACAAGGTTAAGAAAAGGGTTTGTGGGTTAGCAATACATTGCAGCTCTCTGCTACAGCCAAAAGTTTAACCAGCGGTGGTAATGAAATGTCATTTTGGAGGGGCAGACATTTACCCAACAAAGGTCAGTGCAGGGGCCAAGAAACTGTGGGCAAAGTCTTGAGTTTTCTATGGGCAAAGCCAGGGTTGAAGACATGGCAAGGTATGAAAATACAGTGACTTAGGGGGCAAATCCTCCTCCTTAACCCAACCAGCCCAATAGGTGTGTAAAAGATTCTAGTGCTTTTGCTCCCCTGTAAAACCACCACTGAATTTACCTATAACTGTTTGTGATATTTTGATTGGTGCCATTTTGACATTGACATTATAAATGTATCAGTGTTTTGGTATACTGACATTATTTTGACACTGGCCTAGCTCAGCATTAATATATTCCACATTCATGCTATAGGAGCTCTACAAGACCACTCTGCGTTTTATCTGTCATTAAGAATTACATGGGCTGACTGTTGTTATCAATTAAACCTTAGCACAAATAATCACTGACATAAAAGGTTTTGCTCAATGGATACAATTGTATTTGATTCCACATATGGTTTGAAATATGTTCCCATCCAAGATCTGAGTTAAAGGGACTTGTATTGAAAAAAGTTTTAATCATCTATATGAACAGTAGAAAAGTGTATTTTTTTTTTAGATCTGATAATAAGATGGTCCAAGGTAATGGCATTCTGAAGCTTAAAACAGAAAAAAACAAGGATTTAGTGCTTTCAAAGTCTAACTCGAAACTGTTGGTAAAAGGAAAATGTATCTACCAAAGATGCAGCAAAAGGTGAAGTTAGTGTAGCTGTTTGACATAAACTAGTACATTAAACCACTTTGGAATGTCTTAAACAATCAGCCATTTTTCATGGTCCTCACTGTATTCAAGTGGGTCCCCAAATCACGTAATACCTTTAATTGGAGACTCAACGACTCTATCCTCACAAACCAATATACGGTAGACGAAATAATAAAATACACCGATGAATACTTCCTTATCAATAAGTCTGAAGATACCTCAGTTGCCAACAACTGGGAAGCATACAAATGCTTTATACGAATAAAAAACAACGGAAACTTAGACTGATGCAATTTACATCTCTAACCACAGACCTTGCCACCCAAGAACAAATTCATGAACTAGATCCGATATCCACTCAAAAACTTGCAAACCTTACCATAGCTAGAGACAAACTCAATAAGTTTTTAAAACAAAATGCCCACATGAGAGCCCTTACTATCAAATCAAAATTTATTGTGGAAAGTAATAAAGCAGGTCGTCTATTGGCTAGATCCCTCAAAAAACAAAATTACATAGCTTTTATCAGAAATCTCACACACATTTCGGGCAGATGTATTACTAAAAATGAGGATATAGCGGATGCCTTTGTGTCCTATTACTCTAACCTATATAATTTTAACACTGGCGTTACACACGACAAAATTACCTATATAGAAAAATATCTTGAGACGCTCAAAACCCCTTCTATATCAGAAGAGGATATACAATCCCTAGACACTCCAATAACGCTCAAAGAAATTAAAACCACAATAAAATCATTACCAATAGGTAAATCCCCTGGTCAAGATGGCCTCACAGCGAAATTCTATCAACTCTTACAAAATCACCTTGGACCGCATTTACTTGATCTCTTCACCTCCATCGACCAGGGCAATTCCTTTTCCCAACCTTTGCTAGAGGCGTTAATAACAGTCATTCCCAAATCTGACAAACCAAAAGACCAAGTAGGGAACTACAGACCCATATCCCTAATAAATTTAGATGAAAATATATGCTAAAATTCTTGCGACACGGATGAATGTAATCCTGCCAAAGGTGATACACCCGGATCAAGTGGAGTTTATAAAAGGTAGAGAGGCAAAAGATAATACTATTAGAGTCCTACATTCTTTACAACTAGCTGCAGATAACAACATCCCCCTTACTCTTCTTTCCACAGATGCGGAGAAAGCCTTCAACAGGGTGGACTGGCATTTTATGTGGAAACCCCTATTGAAATTTGGTTTCCCGAATACTTTTATCACCAGAATTAAAGCCTTACATAATTGCCCCGTGCGAGAATTAAAGTTAATAATAAAATTTCACAAATATTTCCCATTTTTAATGGTACACGCCAAGGCTGCCCATTGTCCCCGTTACTTTTTGCTCTTACAGTGGAAATTCTAGCAATACAAATTATGAAGAACCCAGCTATTCAAGGTATACAATATGACAACCTCCACCAAAAATGTCTTTTGTTCGCGGATGATATTATCCTTACTCTTCAATCTCCATCCATCTCACTATCGGCATTGATACATACCTTAGAAAACTATAAGCAAGCCTCCAACTTCTCCATAAATATGGGGAAATCTGGACTTATGCCAATCAACCTACCACCACCAGATCTAGAATACGTAACCCATAACACCAAGTTCGCCATTACCGACAAACTCAAATATTTAGGACTGATAATCCTGAAAAAACACAATTTATGCTTACCTGATAAATTTATTTCTCTTCTGGTGTATCCAGTCCACGGATCATCCATTACTTGTGGGATATTCTCATTCCCAACAGGAAGTTGCAAGAGGACACCCACAGCAGAGCTGTTATATAGCTCCTCCCCTAACTGCCATATCCAGTCATTCGACCGAAAACACGCAGAGAAAGGAGAAACCATAGGGTGCAGTGGTGACTGTAGTTTAACTTAAAAAATTACCTGCCTTAAAATGACAGGGCGGGCCGTGGACTGGATACACCACAAGAGAAATAAATTTATCAGGTAAGCATAAATTGTGTTTTCTCTTGTAAGGTGTATCCAGTCCACGGATCATCCATTACTTGTGGGATACCAATACCAAAGCTAAAGTACACGGATGAAGGGAGGGACAAGGCAGGTACTTAAACGGAAGGTACCACTGCCTGTAAAACCTTTCTCCCAAAAATAGCCTCCGAAGAAGCAAAAGTATCAAATTTGTAGAATTTTGAAAAGGTATGAAGCGAAGACCAAGTTGCAGCCTTGCAAATCTGTTCAACAGAAGCCTCATTTTTAAAGGCCCAAGTGGAAGCCACAGCTCTAGTAGAATGAGCTGTAATCCTTTCAGGAGGCTGCTGTCCAGCAGTCTCATAGGCTAAGCGGATTATGCTTCTTAGCCAAAAAGAAAGAGAGGTTGCCGAAGCCTTTTGACCTCTCCTCTGTCCAGAGTAGACAACAAACAAAGCAGATGTTTGACGGAAATCTTTAGTAGCTTGTAAGTAAAACTTTAAAGCACGAACCACGTCTAGATTGTGTAATAGATGTTCCTTCTTTGAAGAAGGATTAGGACACAAGGATGGAACAACAATCTCTTGATTGATATTCTTGTTAGATACCACCTTAGGTAAAAACCCAGGTTTGGTACGTAGGACTACCTTATCCGTATGAAAAATCAGATAAGGAGAATCACATTGTAAGGCAGATAACTCGGAGACTCTACGAGCCGAGGAAATAGCTACCAAAAAAAGAACTTTCCAAGATAAAAGTTTTATATCTATGGAATGAAGAGGTTCAAACGGAACTCTTTGAAGAACCTTAAGAACCAAATTTAAGCTCCATGGCGGAGCAACAGGTTTAAACACAGGCTTGATTCTAACTAAAGC
This sequence comes from Bombina bombina, assembly GCF_027579735.1. Taxonomy (NCBI): domain Eukaryota; kingdom Metazoa; phylum Chordata; class Amphibia; order Anura; family Bombinatoridae; genus Bombina; species Bombina bombina. The sequence goes on along the minus strand of NC_069499.1, from coordinate 1,505,941,046 downwards.
CTGACAAAATGCCTGAACGTCTGGAACATCTGCCAGACGCTTGTGCAAAAGAATAGACAGAGCAGAAATCTGTCCCTTTAAGGAACTAGCTGACAATCCTTTTTCCAAACCATCTTGAAGAAAGGATAATATTCTGGGAATCCTGACTTTACTCCATGAGTAACCTTTGGATTCACACCAATAAAGATATTTACGCCATATCTTATGGTAAATTTTCCTGGTAACAGGCTTTCGTGCCTGTATTAAGGTATCAATGACTGACTCTGAGAAGCCACGCTTTGATAAAATCAAGCGTTCAATCTCCAGGCAGTCAGTCTCAGAGAAATTAAATTTGGATGGTTGAAAGGACCCTGACGTAGAAGGTCCTGTCTCAGAGGCAGAGTCCATGGTGGAAAGGATGACATGTCCACCAGATCTGCATACCAGGTCCTGCGTGGCCACGCAGGCGCTATCAAAATCACTGATGCTCTCTCCTGCTTGACCTTGGCAATCAGTCAAGGGAGCAGAGGAAACGGTGAAAACACATAATCCAGGTTGAAAGACCAGGGCGCTGCTAGAGCATCTATCAGCGTCGCCTTGGGATCCCTGGACCTGGATCCGTAGCAAGGAAGCTTGGCATTCTGGCGAGACGCCATGAGATCCAGTTCTGGTTTGCCCCAACGATGAATCAATTGGGCAAACACCTCCAGATGGAGTTCCCACTCTTCCGGATGAAAAGTCTGACGACTTAGAAAATCCGCCTCCCAGTTCTCTACACCTGGGATATGGATAGCTGATAGGTGGCAAGAGTGAATCTCTGCCCAGCGAATTATCTTTGAGACTTCTAACATCGCTAGGGAACTTCTTGTTCCCCCTTGATGGTTGATGTAAGCCACAGTCGTGATGTTGTCCGACTGAAATCTGATGTACCTCAGAGTTGCTAACTGAGGCCAAGCTTGAAGAGCATTGAATATCGCTCTCAGTTCCAGAATATTTATTGGAAGGAGAGTCTCCTCCGGAGTCCACGATCCCTGAGCCTTCAGGGAGTTCCAGACTGCACCCCAACCTAGAAGGCTGGCATCTGTTGTTACAATTGTCCAATCTGGCCTGCGAAAGGTCATACCTTTGGACAGATGGACCCGAGATAGCCACCAGAGAAGAGAATCCCTGGTCTCTTGAACCAGATTTAGTAGAGGGGACAAATCTGTGTAATCCCTGTTCCACTGACTGAGCATGCATAGTTGCAGCGGTCTGAGATGTAGTCGTGCAAACGGCACCATGTCCATTGCCGCTACCATTAAGCCGATTACTTCCATGCACTGAGCCACCGAAGGGCGCGGAATGGAATGAAGAACACGGCAGGAATTTAGAAGATTTGATAACCTGGACTCCGTCAGGTAAATTTTCATTTCTACAGAATCTATCAGAGTCCCTAGGAAAGGAAACTCTTGTGAGTGGGGATAGAGAACTCTTTTCCTCGTTCACTTGTCACACATGCGATCTCAGAAATGCCAGTACTACGTCCGTATGAGACTTGGCAATTTGGAAGTTTGACGCCTGTATCAGGATGTCGTCTAAATAAGGGGCCACTGATATGCCCTGTGGTCTTAGGACCGCCAGAAGCGACCCCAGAACCTTCGTAAAGATTCTTGGGGCTGTAGCTAATCCAAAGGGAAGGGCTACAAACTGGTAATGCCTGTCTAGAAAGGCAAACCTGAGAAACCGATGATGATCTTTGTGTATCGGAATGTGAAGATAAGCATCCTTTAAATCCACTGTAGTCATATATTGACCCTCCTGGATCATAGGTAGGATGGTACGAATAGTTTCCATCTTGAATGATGGAACTCTGAGGAATTTGTTTAAGATCTTTAGATCCAAAATTGGTCTGAAGGTTCCCTCTTTTTTGGGAACCACAAACAGATTTGAGTAAAAACCCTGTCCCTGTTCCTCCTTTGGAACTGGATGGATCACTCCCATAACTAGGAGGTCTCGTACACAGTGTAAGAATGCCTCTCTCTTTATCTGGTTTGCAGATAATTGTGAAAGGTGAAATCTCCCTTTTGGGGGGGAAGCTTTGAAATCCAGAAGATATCCCTGGGATATAATTTCCAGCGCCCAGGGATCCTGGACATCTCTTGCCCACGCCTGGGCAAAGATTGAAAGTCTGCCCCCTACTAGATCCGTTAACAGATAGGGGGCCGTTCCTTCATGCTGTCTTAGAGGCAGCAGCAGGCTTTTTGGCCTGCTTACCTTTGTTCCAGGTCTGGTTTGGTCTCCAGACCGTCTTGGACTGAGCAAAAGTTCCCTCTTGTTTTGCATTAGAGGAAGTTGATGCCGCACCTGCCTTGAAGTTTCGAAAGGCACGAAAATTAGACTGTTTGGCCCTTGATTTGGACCTGTCCTGAGGAAGGGCATGACCTTTTCCTCCAGTGATATCAGCAATAATCTCCTTCAAACCAGGCCCCTTGAAGGGAATGTTAAGCAGCTTAGATTTTGAAGTCACGTCAGCTGACCATGATTTAAGCCATAGCGCCCTGTGCGCCTGTATAGCAAAACCAGAATTCTTAGCCGTTAGTTTAGTCAAATGAACAATGGCATCAGAAACAAAAGAATTGGCTAGCTTAAGTGCTCTAAGTTTGCCAAGTATGTCATCCAATGGAGTCGCTACCTGTAAAGCCTCTTCCAGACACTCAAACCAGAACGCCGCAGCAGCAGTGACAGGAGCAAGGCATGCAAGGGGCTGTAGGATAAAACCTTGTTGAATAAACATTTTAAGGTAACCTTCTAATTTTTTATCCATTGGATCTGAAAAAGCACAACTGTCCTCAACAGGGATAGTAGTACGCTTTGCTAGAGTAGAAACTGCTCCCTCCACCTTAGGGACTGTCTGCCATAAGTCCCGTGTGGTGGCGTCTATAGGAAACATTTTTCTAAAAATAGGAGGGGGAGAGAACGGCACACCTGGTCTATCCCATTCCTTAGTAATAATTTCTGTAAACCTTTTAGGTATTGGAAAAACATCAGTACACACCAGCACTGCATAGTATTTATCCAGTCTACACAATTTCTCTGGCACTGCAATTGTATCACAGTCATTCAGAGCAGCTAAAACCTCTTTGAGCAGCACACAGAGGTGTTCAAGCTTAAATTTAAATGTAGAAATATCAGAATCAGGTATCCTACCTGAGTCAGAAACATCACCCACAGACTGAAGCTCTCCTTCCTCAGCTTCTGCATATTGTGAGGCAGTATCAGGCATGGTTCTTAAAGCGTCAGTATGCTCTGTATTTCGTCTAACCCCCGAGCTATCTCGCTTACCTCTAAATTCAGGTAGTCTGGCTAATACCGCTGACAGTGTATTATCCATGACTGCCGCCATGTCTTGTAAAGTAATCGCTATGGGCGCCCTAGATGTACTTGGCGCCATTTGAGCGGGAGTCCCTTGAGCGGGAGTCAAAGGATCTGACACGTGGGGAGAGTTAGTCGGCATAACTTCCCCCTCGTCAGATTCCTCTGGTGATAAATTTTTTAAAGACAGAATATGATCTTTATTGCTTAAAGTGAAATCAGTACATTTAGTACACATTCTAAGAGGGGGTTCCACCATAGCTTTTAAACATAATGAACAAGGAGTTTCCTCTATGTCAGACATGTTTACACAGACTAGCAATGAGACCAGCAAGCTTGGAAAACACTTTAAATCAAGTTAACAAGAAAATATAAAAAACGGTACTGTGCCTTTAAGAGAAACAAATTTTGTCAGAATTTGAAAAACAGTGAAAAAAGGCAGTTACACAAACAAAATTTTTACAGTGTGTATAATAAGCTAACAGAGCATTGCACCCACTTGCAAATGGATGACTAACCCCTTAGTTCAAAAAACGGATCAAAAAACGTTTTTTAACAGTCACAACAAACTGCCACAGCTCTGCTGTGGCCCTACCTTCCCCAATAAACGACTTTGGAAAGCCTTTGAGCCCTTTAGAGATGTCCTATAGCATTCAGGGGACTTCTGAGGAAAGCTGGATGTCTCAGTCTGTAATTTTAACTGCGCAAAAAAGCGCTTAAATAGGCCCCTCCCACTCATACTACAACAGTGGAAAGCCTCAGGAAACTGTTTCTAGGCAAAATTTAAGCCAGCCATGTGGAAAAAACTAGGCCCCAATAAAGTTTTATCACCAAAGCATATATAAAAACGATTAAACATGCCAGCAAACGTTTTATATTGCAATTTTATAAGGGTATTACCCCTGAGAGTAAGCATGATACCAGTCGCTATTAAATCACTGTATTCAGGCTTAACTTACATTAATCCGGTATCAGCAGCATTTTCTAGCATTTCCAATTCTAGAAAAAATTGTAACTGCACATACCTCATTGCAGAGTAAACTGCACGCCATTCTCCCGCTGAAGTTACCTCTCTCCTCAGACATATGTGAGAACAGCAATGGATCTTAGTTACAACCTGCTAAGATCATAGAAAACTCAGGCAGATTCTTCTTCTATTTACTGCCTGAGATAAAATAGTACAACTCCGGTACTATTTAAAATAACAAACTTTTGATTGAAGATAAAAAAACTAACTATATTTCACCACTCTCTCTTACTACCTCCATGCGTGTTGAGAGTTGCAAGAGAATGACTGGATATGGCAGTTATGGGAGGAGCTATATAACAGCTCTGCTGTGGGTGTCCTCTTGCAACTTCCTGTTGGGAATGAGAATATCCCACAAGTAATGGATGATCCGTGGACTGGATACACCTTACAAGAGAAATGTGTGCGACCTATTCCACATTAATTTTATAACACTACAAGCCAATATACGGAAACTTCTGGAAACCTGGCATAAACAGGGCCATTTATCCTGGATGGGTAGAATAAACACTGTTAAAATGATGGTTGTGCCTAAGTATTTGTACTTATTCCAAACGTTACCTATCGCTCTACCCTATTCCTATCTGAAAACCCAACAAAAAATGATAAACTCCTTTATTTGGTCTTTTAAAAAACCAAGAGTTGCCCAGTACACATGATATCTCAGCAGGGAGGATGGAGGGCTTAATGTCCCTAATATAACTAATTATTACAGAGCAGCACACTTAACTAGAATAATAACGTGGAGTCACGCATGCCCCTCCAATCTATGGATCAAAATTGAAGCTTCTTTATCTAACACTAAATATATGAGGCATATCAACTGGCTCCCCAAATCAGCCAGATCAAGCACTTTAATAGATACATTAAGGCAACATTCAAGGTCTGGGATTATGTCATTGCGCACACAAAGGGAATATCCACTCCGATCTCTCCCCTGACCCCATTACTGAATAACCATCTTTTTCTACAATATCACTCTTTCACCCATACCAACAAGATTGAAAATTTCCATAATCTTCCTATATTTTTAATATCTGATTCTAGCTCTGTTTATGGATAGGATCTCACTATAGGAAGAACTAGGTCATCCGTTCCATAGTTGGTACTCATATTTACAAATAAGACACGCAATTAACACTAGTCCATATAAGCTAAGTGTTCTAAGACCTCTTACATCTTTCGAAAAGCTATGCACTACTACCACTATCACAAAGGCGCATTTGTCAATAATATATAAAATGCTTAGAGGATCATTTCCTATGGATCGACCCACATTTATAAGAAAATGAAACACAGAATTTCTAATAAATTTAGATGACAGTGACTGGAAACGTTGTTTCAAACAAGCTCATTCTTCTATCTCTCTAACCCTTTCTGAACTCAATTATAAAATATTGGCTCGGTGGTATCTCACGCCCCAAAGACTACACACTATCTATCCTAATGCCTCATCTAGCTGCTGGAGATGAGGTGGCGACATAGGAACTATAACTCACATTTGGTGGTCTTGTCCTAATATCACTAACTACTGGACACAAATAGAACAAAATATAAATCAAGTCCTAAGTACCAAAATCTCTCTTACCCCAAGCATTGTTCTACTTAATCACACCCCACGCCTTGGCTACGCTTATCGCATAAAGCTGCTACAAATAATGCTAAATTGTGCCAAAAGACTAATTCCATGACTCTGGAAAACACAACAAGCCCCTACCCTTCCACAATGGGTCTCAGAAGTGGACCATACCCTTACTCTTGAGAAACTGAATTATTGTTATATAGGCAAACGTGATTTCATAGCTGATATAATATTCTTATGAGAACAAAGGCTTTAGGAGGATTTTTATTCTCCCTACGGGAATTGTCTGTTCTTCCTTCTTCTATGCTCTTTCATGCAAATGGATTTAACTGTATTTATTAAAACAAAATGTGATATGGAAAATATTTAAAGCATTTATAGGATTTACCTATTCCCATTCTATTCCTTTTTCTATATACACCTGACCCACCCCTCCCCTTCCCCATATTTTCCGAAATGTTTCTTATACTTTCCAATTTAACTTTAAAAAATGGTGGGCTTGTTTTGGTACTACAAGATGTGCCTGAATCATCTCAACTTGTTATTTGTACCGTACTGTGTATTATTGTTAAAAAAAATTGCTTCACCCAATAAAAATTATTTCAATAAAAAAAAAACAGCCATTTTTGTAGTCCAGAATATGTGAGGTTGGGGAAAAGGAATTCCAAAGCTGGGTTGTGTGACTATATAGACTATATAGGCGTATGAAGTGCCTAAGTGAACTGAAAACAAAATTTAATGTAGACATTTTATATATAATAACCCCTACACATCATGGGTAGATCTTTCAAAATAACTCAAAATGCCTCTTCTGATTATGATCCAGCATTCTGAAATGACGTTTGAGAGACCAATATATTGAAAATTATCATCTTCTATTTCTATACTATTGAATCATTCAGACACATAATTGTTCCTTTAAATACTTTATAGCTTTTAATAAGAATGTCTACATGACCTCAGTTTGCAGCAGAAAGTGGCATTTCTGTTAATGGTCTTTATTGATTTGCCTTCTTAGATTTCTGAAAAGCTTTTAAAAGCTGAACTAAATTAGAAAAGACAGATTTTTTTCCAATAGTGAAAAAAATTAAAACCATTAACACTCAGGGAAACTGTCTGAAGTGATAGAGGGCTTGATTGTTTATATATCATCTTATTGCAATAAAAATCAGCCAACTCTAAATTAGAGAGTTATTTCTTGATAACTTCAGTAATTTTACACTGCATTGATTTTTCAATGGAATTTTTACAAAACATTTCTTTTTTTAATCTGCTTTATATTTGTGGGTAAAACATACAAATGAAAAACAGTGGAAACTCGATATGTCAGAATACTAAAGGGATATCAAAATCATATATTATTTGGGTATGCATTATAATTAAAGGGACGTGAACGTCAAAATGTAAATGTCATTATGTACATTTGTTCTAAAAAAAATCCAATTTACTTCTATTAACGAATTTACTCCTCTGTCTTTCTTGGTTTTCTTGGCTGAAACTTGACCCCTTTAGCATAGTGATGTAAGCCAGGGGCATGTGTCTTGAGCAATATGTGGTTGCAGTGGTAATGTTATACAGCAGTGTAGTAGCTTCAGTACTCTATGGTAAAAATCGATGGTAAATGAAGTTCTATACCTAAAAGCACTGTTGAATAAAGAAGACTGAATACAAATTGAGAGTGCATCTGTCTCTTGGATAGGATACATTCAAACAGTGTATGAGATTAGCAATAATTAGGTGCAAAGCTGTAGGTGTTTCCTTCTGTTACTTAGCACTGCCTGCTGCAACTCCGGCTACAAGTTGCTTCTATAACATTGCTACACACAATGTGCATAATCCAGAACCTACTTCAGTATCCATCATAGAAATGCGGCAATATTAAACATTGATGCCAAAAGCAAAAAGTTCAGTTTAGAATCAGAAGTTATTGTATAGCCTATCTTAAAGGATCAGTCAACACAGTAGATATGCATAATCAACAAATGCAAGATAACAAGACAATGCAATAGCACTTAGCCTGAACTTCAAATGAGTAGTAGATTTTTTTTATGACAATTTTAAAAGTTATGTCTATTTCCACTACCCCTGTACCATGTGACAGCCATCAGCCAATCACAAATCCATACACATACCATGTGACAGCCATAAGCCAATCACAAATGCATACACGCTTATTCTGTGTATTCTTGCACATGCTCAGTCAGAGCTGGTGATTTTAAAAAGTTTAAATATAAAAAGACTGTGCACAATTTGTTAAAGGGACACTGAACCGAAATTTTTTCTTTTGTGATTCAGATAGAGCATGCAATTTTAAGCAACTTTCTAATTTACTCCTATTATCGAATTGTCTTCATTTTCTTAGTAACTTTATTTGAAAAGCAAGAATGTAAGTTTAGATGCCGGACCATTTTTGGTGAACAACCTGGGTTGTTCTTGCTGATCGGTGGATTAATTTAACCGACTAATAAACAAGTGCTATCCAGGGTTCTGAACTAAAAAAATAGCTTAGATGCCTTCTTTTTCAAATAAAGATTATGGTCGGTTAAATTAATCCACCGATCAGCAAGAACAACCCAGGTTGTTCACCAAAAAATGGGCCGGCATCTAAACTTACATTCTTGCTTTTCAAATAAAGATGCTAAGAGAATGAAGACAATTCGATAATAGGAGTAAATTAGAAAGTTGCTTAAAATTGCATGCTCTATCTGAATCACTAAAGAAAAAAATTTGGATTCAGTGTCCCTTTAACCCCTTAACGACCAACGACGTATGGGGTACGTCCTGCAAAAAAATGCAGTTAATGACCAAGGACGTACCCCGTACGTCGTTGGTCTTTGAAAGCTCTGGAAGCGATCCTGATCGCTTCCAGCCGCTTTCATGTTATTGCAGTGATGCCTCGATATTGAGGCATCCTGCAATAACAGTTTTGAGCAGTCCGATGCAGAGAGAGCCACTCTGTGGCCCTCTCTGCATCGGCCATTGATCGCAGTATTCGTTGGTGGGTGGGAGCTTACCAAGGGAGGCGGGTGGGCGGCGATCAATGGAGGAGGGGGGCAGGATCGCGTGTGGGGTGCGTGCCAGAATGCGCGCGCGTGCACGGGAGCGCGCGCGCGCGTGCGTGCACGAGGGTGGGTGTGCGCGTGTGCGGGTGGGAACCCTACACTATGGAACATGGAGGAGATATAAGTGGGAGAGACTCAGTGGGATATATAAATAAAATTAGTAATCTGGGAGAGGGTTGGGGGTTGGGGGTTGTGGGGGGGCAGCTACACTACAGAAAATAGTTTTTTTTTTAAAATAAAAATTAACCAAAACGTTTTTAATTTGAAACTGGGTACTGGCAGACAGCTGCCAGTACCCAATATGGCGCTCAATAAGGCAGGGGGGGGGGGGTTAGAGAGCTGTTTGGGGGGGGGGATCAGGGAGGTTGGGGGCTAAGGGGGGATCCTACATAGCAGCATATGTAAATATGCTCAAAAAAAAAAAAAGATAGCTTTGATTTTAGTACTGGCAGACTTTCTGCCAGTACTTAAGATGGCGGGGACAATTGTGGGTTTGGGGATGGAAGAGAGCTGTTTGGGAGGGATCAGGGGGTGTGATGTGTCAGGTGGGAGGCTGATCTCTACACTAAAGCTAAAATTAACCCTGCAAACTCCCTACAAGCTACCTAATTAACCCCTTCACTGCTAGCCATAATACTCGTGTGATGCGCAGCGGCATTTAGCGGCCTTCTAATTACCAAAAAGCAACGCCAAAGCCATATATGTCTGCTATTTCTGAACAAAGGGGATCCCAGAGAAGCATTTACAACCATTTGTGCCATAATTGCACAAGCTGTTTGTAAATAATTTCAGTGAGAAACCTAAAATTGTGAAAAAAAAAATTTTTTTTTAATTTGATCGCATTTGGCGGTGAAATGGTGGCATGAAATATACCAAAATTGGCCTAGATCAATACTTGGGGTTGTCTACTACACTACACTAAAGCTAAAATTATCCCTAAAAGTTCCCTACATGCTCCATAATTAACCCCTTCACTGCTGGCCATAATACACGTGTAGTGCGCAGTGGCATTTAGCAGCCTTCTAATTACTAAAAAGCAACACCAAAGCCATATATGTCTGCTATTTCTGAACAAAGGGGATCCCAGAGAAGAATTTACAACCATTTGTGCCATAATTGCAGAAGCTGTTTGTAAATAATTTCAGTGAGAAACCAAAAGTTTGTGAAAAAATTAGTAAAAAAGTGAACAATTTTTTGTATTTAATCGCATTTGGCAGTGAAATGGTGGCATGAAATATACCAAAATGGGCCTAGATGAATACTTTGGGATGTCTACTAAAAAAAAATATATACATGTCAATGGATATTCAGAGATTCCTGAAAGATATTAGTGTTCTAATGTAACTAGCGCTAATTTTGAAAAATAATGGTTTGGAAATAGCAAAGTGCTACTTGTACTTATTGCCCTATAACTTACAAAAAAAGCAAAGAACATGTAAACATTGGGTATTTCTAAACTCAGGACAAAATTTAGAAACTATTTAGCACGGGTGTTTTTTGGTGGTTGTAGATGTGTAACAGATTTTGGGGGTCAAAGTTAGAAAAAGTGTGTTTTTTTCATTTTTTTCCTCATATTTTATATTTTTTTTTTATAGTAAATTATAAGATATGATGAAAATAATGGTATCTTTAGAAAGTCCATTTAATGGCGAGAAAAACGGTATATAATATGTGTGGGTACAGTAAATGAGTAAGAGGAAAATTACAGCTAAACACAAACACCGCAGAAATGTAAAAATAGCCTTGGTCCCAAACGGACAGAAAATGGAAAAGTGCTGTGGTCATTAAGGGGTTAATGGAAGTAAATTGGAAAGTTGTTTAAAATTGTATGCTCTATCTGAATAATGAAAGTTTAATTTTGACTTGAGTGTCCCTTTAACCATTAACATTTTATTTTGACTTCCATGAACATTTAAGTATTCAAAAGTATAGCATGCATTTAACCATTGTGAATTTTTACACTGATTTACGTTTGTACTGTTTGTATTTAAACATTAGTATGCATTTTCTGTTCATTTCAAACACGCAATTCAAATTCAGTCAGCTACCACTATAATGGTAGCGGGTTGCTTACACAATAAAGTTAACATAAAAGCAAGATAAACTTTCACAATACACCTTTTAACAAGTGCATAAAATACAAAATGTATTTTAATTAAATTTAAAACGTATCACTGTGCATATCGAATTCAATTTGTATTTCCCTTTCAGATAAAATAACACACACACAAACACACACACATATATATATATATATATATATATATATATATATATATATATATATATATATATATATATATATATATATGGAATTATTGTCCATATAAAAAAATAAGAGTGAGTTCATACACTGTGATATTGTTTCGGCAAAAATCTTTAAGGAGATGAGAAACTATTTTAAACATGCTGAGCTGCGTAATAATGTGCTAACAATTCTAGACAATACGTTATATGCCTGACTGCATTCACTTTTACTGCAAGATGTTGTTACGAAGGCTTATGCTCAAGAATCGTGAAATCAGCATTTTTCGACCTTGTGAACAGAATAGAGAGAGACATGAATGATGCTTGAGGAAACCAGAATGCTTTTAGATAGAATCTTTTTTTTTTTTTACCCATCACGAACTTGAACTTGTCACTTTGCTGCACAAGGTCAGCGATGCACAAACCCTGTGGTCATTCGCAATGTTAGGCTTCCAGCTGGAGTTGAGTCGCATATAGCCGGAGGCTGAGAGCCAACTCAGAACTCCTGCTGTGTCAGCACCAGAGAGCCCTACAGCCCTTCCCTGCTCAGCATTTACACGTACACCAGGGAGCAAACTCTGCAAGTATGAGATCTGAATTAAGCCGCAAGGCTGCACACATGAAGCTTGCTATAAAGTAATGTGGCTTTATTTAAAAAGCATTCAATTTAATAGCGGCCACCTGCAGAGTTGGTTAGCATTGGGTTATTTCTATATCTAGTACTTGTATTTTATAACTATTATTATTTTACAAAAGTCTAACGGCTAGATTACGAGTTTTGCGTTATGAGGGGTGCGGTACTAACTTGCACGTTATTGTCTCCGCTCACTTACCTACAGCGCTGGTATTACAAGTTTTTACAAACCCGGCGTTAAAAGGCAAGAAGTGAGTGTAGAGCAAAATTGTGCTCCATACCGCACTCCAATACGAGCGCTGCATAAGTCAGCGGTGAGCTGGTTGTACGTGCTCGTGCACGATTTGCCCATAGACATCAATGGGGAGAGCCGGCTGAGAAAAAGTCTAACACCTGCAATAAAGCAGCATAAAGCTCAGTAACGCAGCCCCATTGATTCCTATGGGGAAGCTTCTTAGTCAAAAAGAAAAAGAGGTTGCCGAAGCCTTTTGACCTCTCCTCTGTCCAGAGTAGACAACAAACAAAGCAGATGTTTGACGAAAATCTTTAGTAGCTTGTAAGTAAAACTTTAAAGCACGGACCACGTCCAAATTGTGTAACACAAGGATGGAACAACAATCTCTTGATTGATATTCTTGTTAGATACCACCTTAGGTAAGAACCCAGGTTTGGTACGCAGGACTACCTTATCCGTATGAAAAAATCAGATAAGGAGAATCACATTGTATGGAATGAAGAGGTTCAAACGAAACTCCTTGAAGAACCTTAAGAACCAAGTTTAAGCTCCATGGTGGATCAACAGGTTTAAACACAGGCTTGATTCTAACTAAAGCCTGACAAAATGCCTGAACGTCTGGAACATCTGCCAGACGCTTAACTAGCTGACAATCCTTTTTCCAAACCTTCTTGGAGAAAAGATAATTTCCTAGCAATCCTGACCTTACTACATGAGTAACCCTTGGATTCACACCAATAAAGATATCTACGCCCTACCTTATGGTAAATTTTCCTGGTGACAGGCTTTCGTGCCTGTCTTAAGGTATCAATAACTGACTCGGAGAAGCCACGCTTTGATAAAATCAAGCGTTCAATCTCCAGGCAGTCAGCCTCAGAGAAATTAGATTTGGATGGTTGAAAGGACCCTGAAGTAGAAGGTCCTGTTTCAGAGGCAGAGACCATGGTGGAAAGGATGACATGTCCACTAGATCTGCATACCAGGTCCTGCGTGGCCACGCAGGTGCTATCAGAATCACCGATGCTCTCTCCTGCTTTATCTTGGCAATCAGTCGAGGGAGCAGAGGAAACGGTGGAAACACATAAGCCAGGTTGAAAGACCAGGGCGCTGCTAGAGCATCTATCAGTGTCGCCTTGGGATCCCTGGACCTGGATCCGTAACACGGAAGCTTGGCGTTCTGGCGAGACGCCATGAGATCCAGTTCTGGTTTGCCCCAACGATGAATCAGTTGTGCAAATGCTTCCGGATGGAATTCCCACTCTCCCGGATGAAAAGTCTGACGACTTAGAAAATCCACCTCCCAGTGCTCTACACCTGAGATATGGATAGCTGATAGGTGACAAGAGTGAATCTCTGCCCAGCGAATTATTTTTAAAACTTCTAACATCTCTAGGGAACTTCTCGTTCCCCCTTGATGGTTGATGTAAGCTACAGTCGTGATGTTGCCCGACTGAAATCTGATGTACCTCAGAGTTGCTAACTGAGGCCAAGCCAAGCCTGAAGAGCCTTGAATATCGCTCTTAGTTCCAGAATATTTAATGGAAGGAGAGACTCCTCCTGAGTCCACGATCCCTGAGCCTTCAGGGAGTTCCAGACTGCACCCCAACCTAGAAGGCTGGCATCTGTCGTAATAATTGTCCAATCTGGCCTGCGAAAGGTCATACCTTTGGACAGATGGACCTGAGATAGCCACCAGAGAAGAGAATCCCTGGTCTCTTGGTCCAGATTCAGTTGAGGGGACAAATCTGTGTAATCCCCGCTCCACTGACTGAGCATGCATAGTTGCAGTGGTCTGAGATGTAAGCGTGCAAACGGCACTATGTCCATTGCCGCTACCATTAAGCCGATTACTTCCATACACTGAACCACCGAAGGGCGCGGAATGGAATGAAGAACCCAGCAGGAATTTAGAAGCTTTGATAACCTGGACTCCGTCAGGTGAATTTTCATTTCTACAGAATCTATCAGAGTCCCTAGAAAGGAAAATCTTGTGAGTGGGGATAGAGAACTCTTTTCCTCGTTCACTTTCCACCCATGCGACCACAGAAATGCCAATACTACGTCCGTATGAGACTTGGCAATTTGGAAGTTTGACGCCTGTATCAGGATGTCGTCTAAATAAGGGGCTACTGCTATGCCCCGCGGCCTTAGGACTGCCATAAGTGACCCTAGAACCTTTGTAAAGATTCTTGGGGCTGTAGCTAATCCCAAGGGAAGAGCTACAACTGGTAATGCCTGTCTTAAAAGGCAAACCTGAGAAACCGATGATGATCTTTGTGTATCGGAATGTGAAGATAAGCATCCGTTAGATCCACTGTAGTCATATATTGACCCTCCTGGATCAGTGGTAGGATGGTACGAATAGTTTCCATCTTGAACGACGGAACTTTGAGGAATTTGTTTAAGATCTTTAGATCCAAAATTGGTCTGAAGGTTCCCTCTTTTTTGGGAACCACAAACAGATTTGAGTAAAAACCCTGTCCCTGTTCCTCCTTTGGAACTGGATGGATCACTCCCATAACTAGGAGGACTCGTACACAGTGTAAGAATGCCTCTCTCTTTATCTGGTGTGCAGATAATTGTGAAAGGTGAAATCTCCCTTTTGGGGGGGAAGCTTTGAAGTCCAGAAGATATCCCTGGGATATAATTTCCAACACCCAGGGATCCTGAACATCTCTTGCCCACGCCTGGGCAAAGAGTGAAAGTCTGCCCCCTACTAGATCCGTTCCCGGATAGGGGGCCGTTCCTTCATGCTGTCTTAGAGGCAGCAGCAGGCTTTTTCACCTGCTTACCTTTTTTCCATGTCTGGTTTGGTCTCCAGACCGTCTTGGATTGAGCAAAAATTCCCTCTTGTTTATTATTAGAGGAAGTTGATGCCGCACCTGCCTTGAAGTTTTGAAAGGCACGAAAATTAGACTGTTTGGCCCTAGATTTGGACCTGTCCTGAGGAAGGGCATGACCTTTTCCTCCAGTGATATCAGCAATAATCTCCTTCAACCAGGCCCGAATAGGGTCTGCCCCTTGAAGGGAATGTTAAGTAGTTTAGATTTTGAAGTCACGTCAGCTGACCATGATCTAAGCCACAGCGCTCTCCGCGCCTGTATAGCAAAACCAGAATTCTTAGCCGTTAGTTTAGTCAAATGAACAATGGCATCAGAATAAAAGAATTGGCTAGCTTAAGTGCTCTAAGTTTGCCAAGTTTGTCATCCAATGGAGTCGCTACCTGTAAAGCCTCTTCCAGAGACTCAAACCAGTACGCCGCAGCAGCAGTGACAGGGGCAATGCATGCAAGGGGCTGTAGGATAAAACCTTGTAGAATAAATATTTTCTTAAGGTAACCTCTAATTTTTTATCCATTGGATCTAAAAAAAAAAACACAACTGTCCTCGACAGGGATAGTAGTACGCTTTACTAGAGTAGAAACTGCTCCCTCCACCTTAGGGACTGTCTGCCATAAGTCCCATGTGGTGGCGTCTATTGGAAACATTTTTCTAAAAATAGGAGGGGAAGAGAACGGCACACCTGGTCTATCCCATTCCTTATTAATAATTTCTGTAAACCTTTTAGGTATTTGGAAAAACATCAGTACACACCGGCACTGCAAAGTATTTATCCAGTCTACACAATTTCTCTGGCACTGCAATGGTATCACAGTCATTCAGAGCAGCTAAAACCTCCCTAAGCAACACACGGAGGTGTTCAAGCTTAAATTTAAATGTAGAAATATTAGAATCAGGTATCTTTCCTGAGTCATTAACATCACCCACTGACTGAAGCTCTCTTTCCTCAGCTTCTGCATATTGTGAGGCAGTATCAGACATGGTTCTTAAAGCGTCAGTATGCTCTGCATTTTGTCTCACCCCAGAGCTATCTCGCTTACCTCTAAGTTCAGGTAGTCTGGCTAATACCGCTGACAGTGTATTATCCATGACTGCCGCCATGTCTTGTAAAGTAAACGCTATGGGCGCCCTAGATGTACTTGGCGCCATTTGAGCGTGAGTCCCTTAAGTGGGAGTCAAAGGGTCTGACACGTGGGGAAAGTTAGTCGGCATAACTTCCCCCTCCTCACATTCCTCTGGTGATACATTTTTTAAAGACAGAAAATGATCTTTATTGCATAAAATGGAATCAGTACATTTGGTACACATTCTAAGAGGGCCTTTAAGAGAAACAAATTCTGTTTGAAAAACAGTGAAAAAATGCAGTAAATCAAACGAAATTTTTACAGTGTGTATAATAGGCTAAAAGAGCATTGCACCCACTTGCAAATGGATGATTAACCTCTTAGTTCAAAAAACGGATCAAAAAAACGAAATAGACGTTTTTTAACAGTCACAACCAACTGCCACAGCAAGCTGTGGCCCTACCTTCCCCAATAAACGACTTTGAAAAGCCTTTGGGCCCTTTAGAGATGTCCTATAGCATTCAGAGGGCCTTTGAGGGAAGCTAGATGTCACAGTTTGTAATTTTAACTGCACCAACTGTAACTTTTATACTACAACAGTGGAAATTGTTTCTAGTCAAAATTTAAGCAGCCATGTGGAAAAAACTAGGCCCCAATAAAGTTTTATCACCAAAGCATATATAAAAACGATTAAACATGCCAGCAAACGTTTTATATTGTAAATATCATAAGGGTATTACCCCTGGGAGTAAGCCTGATACCATTCGTTATTAAATCACTGTATTCAGGCTTAACTTACATTAATCCGGTATCAGCAGCATTTTCTAGTGTTTTCCATCTCTAGAAAAAATTATAACTGCACATACCTGATAGCAGAATAAACTGCACGCCATTCTCTCGCTGAAGTTACCTCATCTGTGTAATCCCCTCAGACATATGTGAGAATAGCAATGGATCTTAGTTACAACCTGCTAAGATCATAGAAACCTCAGGCAGATTCTTCTTCTATTTACTGCCTGAGATAAAATAGCACAACTCCGGTACTATTTAAAAATAACAAACTTTTGATTGAAGAAAATAAACTAGCTATATTTAACCACTCTCTCCTACAACGTCCTAGCTTGTTGAGAGTTGCAAGAGAATGACTGGCTATGACAGTTAGGGGAGGAGCTATATTACAGCTCTGCTGTGGGTGTCCTCTTGCAACTTCCTGTTGGGAATGAGAATATCCCACAAGTAATGGATGATCCGTGGACTGGATACACCTTACAAGAGAAATAGCGTGCTGGTCTCACGGCTGACAAAGAGACTGCACTATCAGCCCAGGACACAGGTGCGGTATCTTTGTCAGCAGTACGGTGCCAGTTGTGTTGGGATAAATAAACAAGGTTGTAAAAAATAGTGTGTGTGTGTGCTTTTTTTTTTACTTAACTCTATAGTCAGGTTATCCTTATATAAGTAAAGGCCTTTGGGTATGGTTGTGCACCTTTAGAGGGCCATTATAGTGCCGCTGGATCTGCAGCAGTGTCTGCTCGGGTCCAGCAGTTCTCTGTGGCTCCCAAGCTTTACTTTAACTATGTGCTTAAGAGCACATAATTTGAACACATTAATGACCCTTTATCTTTTATGATGGAAATGGTAGTAGAGAGATTACCATAAAAAGACAGAGACGGTTTAAACAGGATTATAATTGGCAGCATTTTATAATGCCATTGTAATTTCCTTTTATTTCTTGTGTATAGTCTCTGCTTCTTCCACCCCTAACATGGTAAACTTATGAAACAATAGTTTTATTTGATTCTGTCCACAATTAAAATAGCATAAAAGCTTGAGGCTGAACTTTGTGTTTTTCCTTAAGAGATTTTTCATCAGAATAGGACACAACTCTTTGTTCTTTAAAAGGTTGATAGTTCTAAGAACATTCATTCTGAGAATTCTATCATTCTATGATTCTTTCCTAATTATAAGAACAACCAATGGCCACTTCTGCATATACTTGATATAGTCAAAGCTCTTAAATTTTATCTGGAATATAACAGAAACAAGTAAAAAAAAATAGTAATTTAATAATGTAGCTGTCAGTAACAAATGTAATTTTTAGGTTGACATTAACACACACACAAAGCAGTGATTTAATTACCTTTATAGCTCAGGAGAGACACGAGGAGAAATTAGGGGTTAATAGCTTTATTTTGTGATTTACTTAGTGTCGGTGATGTCGGGGAACTGCGGTTTAGATTAGAACAATGAAAATTCCTAATATGAATAAAGAATGGGTCAGAAAATTTGGAAACTGATTTATTCATTTTCTGAATTTTTCGGGATTTTAGTTATGGTGCCGATTCAGAAATTCGGATGCATTCGCACATGTCTAGTTTTTGCCTTTGTCCAATATTTGAACCAAGTTACTGAAAGAGACTGGTAGTATTAATACTGTGTTTTTTAGATTATGTATTGCTAAATTGTATTGTGGGATTTAATTTGTAGTCTGGGATTTCCCATATAATAAATCATAAGTGGTGGCACCTTGCACTAACTGGTGGCTAAACTGTGACCAATTGGTTAAGGTGGAGATGGTCTGTTAATCCTTTCTGTGCCGGATTGGTTAACCCTAGTCACATTCGTTGTATGTCCTTGAAGCATTTAACATGTTTTGTAGTATAACATAGTGTTTCTCAATTCCAGTCATCTGGGCAAACTAATAGGCCAGATTTTTAGGATTACCTTGGGTGAGAGCAGAGTAAAATACATGGTTACTGAGCTGCCGTTTTTTTTCACTATGTGCTCTAGTTGAGATATCCAGAGGATACGACGGTCTATAAGTGTGCCTTGAGGACTGCAGTTGAGAAAAACTGGCATAAAGAAACCTGAAAAGGCTTTGAAAATGGGGCTTAATTTACTGATTGAGATAGCTACATCTCCAATTTTACTAGAAAAACACTTCCAATAAGACAGCAAACAAGAAGGGAATTTCGACCCCATATCTCGGGGAGAGCAAGCTTAGATGTTTGCTATGAATAGCAACAGTTGTGAAAAACAAATAGCGATTAACGGTGACATACGATAAAAGGTTTGCTAAATGCTTATCTAATACATTTTATAACGATTTGATTATCAAGATTACTCAAACATATTTTTATTTTAGTACTAAAAAGCTTTCAGGATGCAGTTAAGTAGGTTTCATGTGTACCTTTAATGGACCACTAAACACAAATTGTAAACTGCATGATTTTGAAACTTCACAACTGAGAATAATTTTGCAGTGAAAAAAGCACCTTTATTTTGTCAAATGAGTATATTGTTTCATGTTTATTAATTTCACTGATTTTCATGTCCCCAGAACAAAAGAATCCTTGCTAACAAATCACAAACTAATATTCAGATATAGGGACCTATTTAAGGTCAGGTCCGACAGACCTCGTTGAATGCGGAGAGCAATACGCTCTCCGTATTCAGCATTGCACCAGCAGCTCTTGTAAGCTGCTGGTGCAACACCGCCCCCTGCAGATTCACAGCCAATCGGCCGCCAGCAGGGGGTGTCAATCAACCCGATCATACTCAATCCGGTTGAATTGCGGCAATGTCTGTCCGCCTGCTCAGAGCAGAGTCTTTAGACCGCTGCTTCATAACTGGTGTTTCTGGCGAGCCTGCAGGCTCGCCAGAAACACTGGCCTACAAACTCCATCCGGAGCTTGATAAATGGGCCCCATAGCATAAACTCTGTTTGCATATGTGCAGCTGAGAGAGACTGGGGAAGCCTGCCCTGATTGTGGTTTAGCACTGATTAGACTTAGTTACTATTGCAAAGAATGCTTCTCCTATCATGATTGTTGATGCAAAACTGATAAGCCACTTTTTACAAACATGTGACTGTTGAGAATCTTAGGGGGGTTGAAGTAAACAAAAGCTTACATAAATTGCCTAAAATTATTAACCCAAACCTCCCTGGGAGAAAGTAAAACAAGCACAATTGTTAGATGTATTTTAAAGAAAAAGGCAGCAAAATAAATATTACTTGCAATAATGATACAATTTATACGTAGTTGAAATGTCAAGTTTAACAGTCTCTTAAGAGATGAAAGCACTTACCTGTTCAGGTAAACCCTCTTCTCTGTTAACTGGCCAGGCCCGTGAACTGGATCCTCATAGGGCTCATTCTGAACAACTTCCACACCTTCTCCTCGGTCACTCTGTTCATGGCTATGTTTGCTGATCATATACAACTGTCCAATTCTGTACTGCAAGCAAAAAAATGGATAAGAGGCTGATTAGGAATTTGTGTAAGGTCCTACATGAGAACATGGAACCAAATGTATGAAAGCACTGGTTAAAAACAGATAGCAACAGTCCCTCATTTTTCAGGACAGCCTGAACCTGAAACCTTAGAAAACCCGTTACTCATGTACACCCCACCTTATAAACAGAAGCACTGCTACAGAGATAATGTAAAGAATATTGAAGTTGTCTTGCAATCGGGGCTTTAGTGTTGTTTCAGTTCTGAGAATAAGAAAATCCTAAATTTTTTAGAGCTAAATTACATGAAAAGCCGACAAAATAAACGGCTTGGGTTCTCACTCTTCCATCCCTCTGTGGAAGGCTAATTTCTGCTGCTGCCTCATATTTACATAGTTTTTCTATAGCCAATACACCATTATTATGAAATTTCAGTATAGTATTCTTCAAATAACAAAGTAAAGATAAAGGAGCTGCTGATAAGGCACGGGAAAGAAAGAATCCGCAAAAGGATGCAGGTTAGCACTCTCTGCCCTGACTGACACTGGCTGGAAAATGATTAAAACATAACTTTTATTTGCAACTAAAAATATGGGATACAAACAATAAAATAGTGTATCCCCTTCACAAAACTCTTGTGCTTTATATTAACAAAATTAATCGCCTTCGCATTATTGAAAGTCAGCACAAGAATAACACCGGAGGTAATGATATTCCGATCTAGATCTAATTAAGTACTGATAAAATGCTAAAGTGATGTCACAGAGTGATGTAAATATTTGTGTTGTGTGAGGTACCAATATAAAGTCCATACAATCCCTTCATGCATAGCACATGGGCTGCTGGGATGTATTAGTCTAAATTGGATAATATAATCTAACAACAATGGTTACACAATCCAGCAAACATACAAATGAGGATGACTGTTAAAAATATTGTATAAGAAGCTTCAAACCTATGTTGAATGATAATATGTAATGAGGTGCTTCAACACATGATTGTAACCTGCTATATTAGGTACTTTAAGACGTAAGTGAGATATGCTAAGTAGTTGATAATTTAATTTGTTGTGCTCTGAAATTTAAAGGGATATGACACCCACATTTTTTCTTTCATGGTTGAGATAGAGAGGCCTATTTAACAAATGTCTGTCGGACCTGATTCGACAGTGCGGATCAGGTCCGACAGACATCGCTGAATGCGGAGAGCATTCAGCATTGCACCAGCGGTTCTTGTGAGCTGCTGGTGCAACGTCGCCCCCTGCAGACTCGCGGCCAATCAGCCGCCACCAGGGGGTGTCAATCAACCCGATCATACTCGATCGGGTTGAATTCCCGCGATTCCTGTCCGCCTGCTCAGAGCAGGCGGACAGGGTTATGGAGTACCGGTCTTTGTGACTGCTGCTCCATAACTTGTGTTTATGGCGAGTCTGAAGACTCGCCAGACACACGGGCCGTCAAGCTCCGTTCGGTGCTTGATAGATAGGCCCCATAGCGTGCAATTTTAAGCAACTTGTTCATTTACTTCTGTTATCAATGTTTATTCTTTCTCTTGGTATCTTCATTTAAAAAGCAGGAATGTAAGTGTAGGAGCCTGCCCATTTTTGGTTCAATACCTGGGTAGGGCTTTCTGATTGGTGTCTAAATGCAGGCTTGCCAGAAACACTGGCCCACAAGCTCCATCCGGAGCTTGCTAAATGGGCCCCATAACATAAACTCTGTTTGCACATGTGCAGTTGAGAGAGAATGGGGAAGCCTGCCCTGATTGTGGTTTAGCACTGATTAGACTTAGTTACTATTGCAAAGAATGCTTCTCCTATCATGATTGTTGATGCAAAACTGATAAGCCACTTTTTACAAACATGGTATCTTCATTTAAAAAGCAGGAATGTAAGTGTAGGAGCCTGCCCATTTTTGGTTCAGTACCTGGGTAGCGCTTTCTGATTGGTGTCTAAATGTAGCCACCAATTAGCAAGCTCTACCCAGGTGCTGAACCAAAAATGGGTCGGCTCCTAAGCTTACATTCAAATAAAGATACCAAGAGAACGAAGAAAAATTGATAATAGAAGTAAATTAGAAAAAAGCTTAAAATTGCATGCTCTATCTGAATCATAAAAGTTTAATTTTGACTAGACTATTCCTTTTACCACTGAAATCACCATCCTGTACCCTACTTACAACTCAAACATATATTTTCCTAATTTCCCAATATTTAGTTTAAAATTGCAGCAGCAAGTCCCCTGCATTTTATAATGGGCTTGATGCTTTCTGCACACATTCTGGTTGCTGAGTTATTACTTGCTGTGCACATGTGCAGATTTCTTGGCAGACATACTGGATAAGGAATGTGCCATTTCCTTATCCAATATGGTTGTCATGTCTCCTGAACATGTGCACACATATAACACACTGACTGGTATTAATAACCAAAGCAGCGGGTACCCATCAATATATTGTGATTCCATCACTATTTTGGTTTATTTTATTTTAATGGTAATGCTTTGCCCCTAGTTAACCTGTATTATAAAGTTTTTTCCAACATCTGTCCCTATATGGGTCTGGCAATGTAGGGTTTATATTTTTTACTCTAGTCCACACTGAACACTCCTCCCATTAGTATTTTTCAAGCTGCACATTAACTATTAATAATAATATTAATAATGCAAAGCTTTATAATCCCATTAATCCAGCAATATTTCACGTTGTCACGGATATGTCTTTAATTATAAGAATACCCACCAAATCAATGTGTAAACCTACCTAAGTAATTGTACTGAGACAAGGAGGTGTGCGTCAATACTGTTACTTTTTTTTAAATTGGTTACAAGGGGGGTAGTAGCCACCAAAAAAATTTCAGAAGGGGCCACTAGGTTAAAAAAGTTTGAGAACCACTGTATTATATAATATAGAATATAAGCAAATATTTGCAGCCAATTTAAAACTAAAATATGACAGTTGTCTGATTCCGTATTGCTGAATAATTGCAATTCATATGCAACTAACAATTACATATAATTTGTTTAATTTTACAACTAATATTTTTTTTAAACATATAAATACTAAGCGCTATTATAAGTTAACCTTCTAATGTTCATATTTAAGATGTGTATAAGCTTCATGCTATACATCTGTGATTTACAGAATGACAGACTGGACAATCTGTTAATAGAAGAAATAACCAATATGACCATGAAGAGTAAAGTTATAGTAGTGGGGGGGTTTTAATTTGCCAGATATATAGTAGAAGAACCTTTTACTAGATCAGCTAGAAGCAGATACATTCTTGAATCCTTGCAAGTGGACTCATTTGAGCAATTGGCTAAGGAACCAACTGGAAAGGAAGCAATATTAAATCTATTACCTACAAACAGTGAAACAGTATCAGATGTGTCTGTAGGGTCCAGTGATAATCAATCTGTTTAATATTCACGTGCAGTCACTGTCCATCTTTAAGAAGGCTGATCTTTCATACATGGAAGACTACCTGAATTATTCCTTAAAAGTGCAAACACAAACTCTTATTACGGGGGCAAAAGAAATGTGGGATTTTTTGGAAGGGTGTCATTTTAGATACAACAGCACACTGTATTAGGCATGTCTGTAAAAGTAAATGAAAGAAGAACCAATATGGTTTTCAAAAGAAGTAGCACATGCTGTAAAGACAAAAGAGATAGCTTATAAAATTTAAAAAATTTTTTTTTTGAAGATCAAATGACTACATAAAAGGGATAGGAAAGTCAAAATTTGTATTATTCAGATAGAGCATGTTATTTTAAGACACTTTTAAATTCACTTCTATTTTCAAATGTGCTTCGTTCTCTTAGTATCCCTTGTTAAAAAAAGAATACGCACATATCATACACCAGAGGGAGCTGCTGCTAGTTTGTGCCTGCACACATTTGTGTCTTGTGATTGGCTAACTAGATGCTATCCGCCAGTAGTGCAATGCTGTTCCTTCAGCAATGGATAACAAGAGAATAAAGCAAATTTGATAATAGAAGAACATTTGAAAGTTGTTAAAAATTGTATGTTCTATCTGAGTCATAAAAGAAAACTTTTGGGTTTACTATCCCTTTAAGGGATGCTGCTAAAAATGGAAATGAGCTGTGCACTAATCTTTTTATGGAGAATGGGGTTGCATTGGCATTATCAAAATAAATGTAAAAAAAAGTCTGTGGGTCCTGATAATATTTATTCAAGGATTTTAAACAAACTTTGATCTGTACTATCTGCTTCATTAACTGATCTGTTTAATCAGTCACTATTGACAGGAGGTGTTCTAGATGACTGGAGAATAGTGACTGTAGTACCTCTTTATAAAAAGGGCAATAGAGAAGAACCTGGTAACTACAGGCCAGTCAGTTTAACTTCAGTAGTAGGGAAATTAATAGAAACTCTCTTAAAAGATAAATAATGACTTACATAAAGACAATATAGAGGACCAAAATCAGCATAGTGTTACTTCAGGGAGATCAGATCAGACTAATCTAATTTACTTCTTTGATTATGTAACTAAAGTATTAGACCAGAGTGAGGCAGTTGATGTAGCGTATCTAGATTTCAGAAAAGCTGTGTAAAATGCTGGCTTAAAGATAGACAACAGAGTATCTTATTAAATTAAGTACATTCAGTACATGGGACAGTTACTAGTGGTGTTCCTCAGGGGTCAGTTCTGGTGCCTGTTTTGTTTAACATATTTATAAGTAATATCAGCAAAGGGCTACAGGGGAGAGTATGTCTGTTTGTAGATGATACTTGGGCCTAGATTTAGAGTTCGGCGGTAGCCGTCAAAACCAGCGTTAGAGGCTCCTAACGCTGGTTTTGGCCGCCCGCTGGTATTTGGAGTCAGTGATTAAAGGGTCTAACGCTCACTTTTCAGCCGCGACTTTTCCATACCGCAGATCCCCCTACGCCACTTGCGTAGCCTATCTTTTCAATGGGATCTTCCTAACGCCGGTATTTAGAGTCGTTTCTGCAGTGAGCGTTAGAGCTCTAACGACAAAATTCCAGCCGCCTGAAAATAGCAGGAGTTAAGAGCTTTCTGGCTAACGCCGGTTTATAAAGCTCTTAACTACTGTACCCTAAAGTACACTAACACCCATAAACTACCTATGTACCCCTAAACCGAGGTCCCCCCACATCGCCGCCACTCGATTAAAATTTTTAACCCCTAATCTGCCGACCGCCACCTACGTTATACTTATGTACCCCTAATCTGCTGCCCCTAACACCGCCGACCCCTGTATTATATCTATTAACCCCTAACTTGCCCCCCACAACGTCGCCGCAAGCTACTTAAAATAATTAACCCCTAATCTTCCGACCGCAAATCGCCGCCACCTACGTTATCCCTATGTACCCCTAATCTGCTACCCCTAACATCGCCGACCCCTATGTTATATTTATTAACCCCTAATCTGCCCCCCTCAACGTCGCCGACACCTACCTACACTTATTAACCCCTAATCTGCCGAGCGGACCTGAGCGCTACTATAATAAAGTTATTAACCCCTAATCCGCCTCACTAACCCTATCATAAATAGTATTAACCCCTAATCTGCCCTCCCTAACATCGCCGACACCTACCTTCAATTATTAACCCCTAATCTGCCGACCGGAGCTCACCGCTATTCTAATAAATGTATTAACCCCTAAAGCTAAGTCTAACCCTAACACTAACACCCCCCTAAGTTAAATATAACTTTTATCTAACAAAATAAATTAACTCTTATTAAATAACTTATTCCTATTTAAAGCTAAATACTTACCTGTAAAATACATCCTAATATAGCTACAATATAAATTATAATTATATTATAGCTATTTTAGGATTAATATTTATTTTACAGGCAACTTTGTAATTATTTTAACCAGGTACAATAGCTATTAAATAGTTAAGAACTATTTAATAGTTACCTAGTTAAAATAATAACAAATTTACCTGTAAAATAAATCCTAACCTAAGATATAATTAAACCTAACACTACCCTATCAATAAAATAATTAAATAAACTACCTACAATTACCTACAATTAACCTAACACTACACTATCAATAAATTAATTAAACACAATTGCTACAAATAAATACAATTAAATAAACTATCTAAAGTACAAAAAATAAAAAAGAACTAAGTTACAGAAAATAATAAAATATTTACAAACATAAGAAAACAATTACAACAAATTTAAACTAATTACACCTACTCTAAGCCCCCTAATAAAATAACAAAGCCCCCCAAAATAAAAAATTCCCTACCCTATTCTAAAATACAAATATTACAAGCTCTTTTACCTTACCAGCCCTGAACAGGGCCCTTTGCGGGGCATGCCCCAAGAATTTCAGCTCTTTTGCCTGTAAAAAAAAAAACATACAATACCCCCCCCCCAACATTACAACCCACCACCCACATACCCCTAATCTAACCCAAACCCCCCTTAAATAAACCTAACACTACCCCCCTGATGATCTTCCTACCTTGTCTTCACCATGCCAGGTTCACCGATCCGTCCTGGCTCCAAGATCTTCATCCAACCCAAGCGGGGGCTAGACATCCACTGAAGAAGTCCAGAAGAGGGTCCAAAGTCTTCCTCCTATCCGGCAAGAAGAGGACATCCGGACCGGCAAACATCTTCTCCAAGCGGCATCTTCTATCTTCTTCCATCCGATGACGACCGGCTCCATCTTGAAGACCTCCAGCGCGGATCCATCCTCTTCTTCCGACGACTAGACGACGAATGACGGTTCCTTTAAGGGACGTCATCCAAGATGGCGTCCCTCGAATTCCGATTGGCTGATAGGATTCTATCAGCCAATCGGAATTAAGGTAGGAATTTTCTGATTGGCTGATGGAATCAGCCAATCAGAATATAGTTCAATCCGATTGGCTGATCCAATCAGCCAATCAGATTGAGCTCGCATTCTATTGGCTGATCGGAACAGCCAATAGAATGCGAGCTCAATCTGATTGGCTGATTGGATCAGCCAATCGGATTGAACTATATTCTGATTGGCTGATTCCATCAGCCAATCAGAAAATTCCTACCTTAATTCCGATTGGCTGATAGAATCCTATCAGCCAATCGGAATTCGAGGGACGCCATCTTGGATGACGTCCCTTAAAGGAACCGTCATTCGTCGTCTAGTCGTCGGAAGAAGAGGATGGATCCGCGCTGGAGGTCTTCAAGATGGAGCCGGTCGTCATCGGATGGAAGAAGATAGAAGATGCCGCTTGGAGAAGATGTTTGCCGGTCCGGATGTCCTCTTCTTGCCGGATAGGAGGAAGACTTTGGACCCTCTTCTGGACTTCTTCAGTGGATGTCTAGCCCCCGCTTGGGTTGGATGAAGATCTTGGAGCCAGGACGGATCGGTGAACCTGGCATGGTGAAGACAAGGTAGGAAGATCATCAGGGGGGTAGTGTTAGGTTTATTTAAGGGGGGTTTGGGTTAGATTAGGGGTATGTGGGTGGTGGGTTGTAATGTTGGGGGGGGGTATTGTATTTTTTTTTTTACAGGCAAAAGAGCTGAAATTCTTGGGGCATGCCCCGCAAAGGGCCCTGTTCAGGGCTGGTAAGGTAAAAGAGCTTGTAATATTTGTAATTTAGAATAGGGTAGGGAATTTTTTATTTTGGGGGGCTTTGTTATTTTATTAGGGGGCTTAGAGTAGGTGTAATTAGTTTAAAATTGTTGTAATATTTTTCTTATGTTTGTAAATATTTTATTATTTTCTGTAACTTAGTTCTTTTTTATTTTTTGTACTTTAGATAGTTTATTTAATTGTATTTATTTGTAGCAATTGTGTTTAATTAATTTATTGATAGTGTAGTGTTAGGTTAATTGTAGGTAATTGTAGGTAGTTTATTTAATTATTTTATTGATAGGGTAGTGTTAGGTTTAATTATATCTTAGGTTAGGATTTATTTTACAGGTAAATTTGTTATTATTTTAACTAGGTAACTATTAAATAGTTCTTAACTATTTAATAGCTATTGTACCTGGTTAAAATAATTACAAAGTTGCCTGTAAAATAAATATTAATCCTAAAATAGCTATAATATAATTATAATTTATATTGTAGCTATATTAGGATTTATTTTACAGGTAAGTATTTAGCTTTAAATAGGAATCATTTATTTAATAAGAGTTAATTTATTTCGTTAGATAAAAATTATATTTAACTTAGGGGGGTGTTAGTGTTAGGGTTAGACTTAGCTTTAGGGGTTAATTAGAATAGCGGTGAGCTCCGGTCGGCAGATTAGGGGTTAATAATTGAAGGTAGCTGTCGGCGATGTTAGGGAGGGCAGATTAGGGGTTAATACTATTTATGATAGGGTTAGTGAGGCGGATTAGGGGTTAATAACTTTATTATAGTAGCGCTCAGGTCCGCTCGGCAGATTAGGGGTTAATAAGTGTAGGCAGGTGTCGGCGACGTTGTGGGGGGCAGATTAGGGGTTAATAAATATAACATAGGGGTCGGCGATGTTAGGGCAGCAGATTAGGGGTACATAGGGATAACGTAGGTGGCGGCGGTTTACGGAGCGGCAGATTAGGGGTTAAAAGTGTAATGCAGGGGTCAGCGATAGCGGGGGCGGCAGATTAGGGGTTAATAAGTGTAAGGTTAGGGGTGTTTAGACTCGGGGTACATGTTAGAGTGTTAGGTGCAGACGTAGGAAGTGTTTCCCCATAGGAAACAATGGGGCTGCGTTAAGAGCTGAACGCTGCTTTTTTGCAGGTGTTTTTTTTCAGCTCAAACTGCCCCATTGTTTCCTATGGGAGAATCGTGCACGAGCACGTTTTTGATGCCGGCCGCGTCCGTAAGCAACTCTGGTATCGAGAGTTGCATTTGCGGTAAATATGCTCTACGCTCCTTTTTTGGAGCCTAACGCAGCATTTGTTTGAACTCTCGATACCAGAGTTAAATTTATGGTGCGGCCAGAAAAAAACCCGCGGAGCGTTAACAGCCCTTTTACCGCCGAACTCCAAATCTAGGCCTTAGTTTGCAATAGAGTAGATGTACCAGGGGGAATGTACCAAATTAGAATTGATATCAAACATTGGAGGTTTTGACAAATGACTGGGATCTAAAGTTTGTATTTTTCCCCCTAAATGCATACTTTTGCACTTTGCTATTTCAAACATTAATTACAGACTCAATGACACTTTGCTGACTGTTAGAAAAGAAAAACATGACTTGGGAAATATTATTTCAGATGATTTAAAGCTTAGTAAAACATGTAGTATTGCAGCAAGTAAGGCCAGTAAAATGCTTTGTTGTATTGGTAGAGATATTTTCTGCAGAAATAGTAAGGTTCTTGTCACTTAAAGGGCCATAATACCCAAATGTTTAAACACTTGAAAGTGATGCAGCATAGCTGTAAAAAGCTGACTAGAAAATATCACCTGAACATCTCTATGTAAAAAAGAAAGATATTTTACCTCAAAAGTTCCTCAGTAGCCACATCCCATTGTAAAGGATTTCTAAGCAGCATTTTAGTGTGTCTGTCCCGGGACAGCTGAAAGGATGAGCCTCGTGCACTCTCATATTTCCATATTCAGGTTAAAGGAAGCTTACTATGAAATCTCATGAGAGTTAAGTCAAATCTCATGAGATCACAGAAAAAGAGTTCATGACCTCAGCACTGCTGATGCTGATTGGCTGCTGTTCATTTCTTAATTTTTTATTTTTTTTTTTACCTGCAGCTGGGAGCAGCTGAGTATATCTTTTTACACAGAACTTACTCTGGTGAGCTGAGGAGATTGTGAGGTAAAATATCTTCCTTTTTTACATAGAGATGCTCAGGTGATATTTTCCTGTCAGCTTTTTACAGTTATACTGCATCAGTTTCAAGCGATTTAGCATATGAGTATTATGTCCCTTTAACAGATCATTAGTTAGGCTTCATCTTGACTACTGTGTGTAGTTCTGGAGGCCATATCTCCAGAATGATATAAACAAACTGGAATCTGTTCAGAGGAGGACTACTAAAATGGTAGATGGTCTAAAAAAACAAAATTACCAGGAAAGACTCAATTACCTAAATATGTATTGCTTAGAGGAGAGAAGGGAAAGAGGTGATATGATAGTAACTTTCAAGTATATTTAGGGGTTTAGTAAAGCTGAGGTTGGTGGTATTTTTTATAAGAAAAATTCTAAAACAATGAGTCATGGGGGCCTATCTCCGAATGGAGCTTGATGCCCCATGTTTCTGGCGAGCCTGCAGGCTTGTCAGAAACAGCAGTTATGAAGTAGCGGTCACAAAGACCGCTGCTCCATAACCAGACATCGCCGGAAATCACTGCTGGCGAGCTCTCTTGAGCTGCTGGTGCAATGCTGAATACGGAGAGCATATTGCTCTTCCTATTCAGCGAGGTCTGGCGGACCTGATCCGCACTGTCGGATCAGGTCCAACAGACTTTGTTAAATATAGGCCATGATCTCAAGCTGAAGGGTAGAAGGTTCAGCACTAATTTGGGGAAGCGTTTCTTCCTGTCGGATCAGGTCCAACAGACTTTGTTAAATATAGGCCATGATCTCAAGCTGAAGGGTAGAAGGTTCAGCACTAATTTGGGGAAGCGTTTCTTCACAGAACTTTCATTAGAAGTGTTAATGGCTAACACTGTGGGGGACTTCAAGAATGCACAACTATAACCATGGCTCAAAGCTCTTTCTAGCTTTGCAAACACGGAAGTGTCAATGTATCAAAGCAATGCTCCCCTTTATCCCAGAGTGCTGTTACAGCGATAGATCAGACTGTTCACTATAGCATTATGTACAGAAAGTAACAGGCAATACGAGGTGTGCAAAAAAAATGAAAAAACATGACTTTTATTGAAATCCTTTAAAAATATATATACAAAACATGGTACAGCGCCTAAGCCATCGATAGTCTGATGCGTTTCATGCCCTGTAGTGGCGCTTATTCATAGATTCATGATTCTATGAATAAGCTCCACTAGAGGACATGAAATGCATCAGACTATCGTTTGCTTAGACGCTGTGCCATGCTTTGTATATATATTTTTAAAGGACTTGAAAAAACATAACTTCTATTGATTTTTTTGCACACCTCGTAGTGCCTGTTACTTTCTGTACATGGCTTCAAGAATGCCTTAGATAAGTATAAGGCTATCCTATGAACTAGATAGATCTATGCTTTTAGGAATTTTTTGGCAGACTTGTTGACCTATGGTGCTTATTTGCTGTCAAAATCTATGATTCCATGTTACGCTATATTTAAATAATTTATTAAACCGGGAAACTATTGGGTTTACTAAAGAGATGTGGAAGTCAAAATTAAACTTTTATCATTCTGATACAGCGTACAATTTTAATAAATCTTTCCATTTACTAAATGTACCTCTTTGTCTTAGTCTTCTCTGTTAAAATGTAGCACAGGAGTATGTACAAGTCATGAGCGTTACATATATATAACATTGTTACAAGCATTGTTTCAAACACTGCTGCCATATATTGTTCAAGATATGTGCATCAAGTAGAAGACGTAAACTGTATTATAACATTGCAATTGTTTTATATATAAATAGACACCCAAGAACAGACATGCAAGTATGCCAACACCTATAACCAAACACACAACATACATTGGCATTATGGCACATTATTAACACATGCTCTAAACCAGGGGATGACAAATCTGTTTAAAATTTTGGAGCCAGTAAGAATATTTAGGAGCCAAACAGTGATATTTGTATATAGATATATGGAAAATAACCCAAACAGTTAGGAGCCAGAGGTACATTTTTAGGAGCCATTGGCTCCCTGGCTCCTGGGTTTGTGGAGACCAGCTCTAAGTAAAAGGTTAGGTAAAAAAAAAAAAAACTGTGACTGTACAACAAAATATAGGACATTTGGAAAATATGATCAATCCCTTTTGTTTTCCTTTAACTGTTCCCACTTTCCTTCAGACATTTTTTCCTGAGTCCATATTCTTCTCGTATGATTTCTTAGTAAATAAAAAATGTTTCACTGAAACTTTGATTACTTCATTATAAAATATGACCTCAGTATGTGCTCTGCAAATTAGCCTTCTGAATATTAAAACAATAATTAAAAAAAAATAATAACTCAGACCACAAGTGTTTCTAGAGCATAATGTAATAAAACTCATAATATAAATGTTTTTTTAATGAATTTCACAACCACATTTACATAATTTTTGAATATGTTTATCAAGAAATCAGTGATAAACAAAGTAATTACAGATAAAACAGCAAATGAAAAGTGATCAAAAAAGTATAAGACTTGAGAGAGAGTCATCAATAAATCATAACAGTGAATACCCTTAAAAATAACAGATGGTACTGGAAGGGCAGAAAAGTAAAGGAATAGTCCAGAGCAGCAGATTATTCTACAGTAACCTGGTGCAGTAATTGACTGCAAAGTAACCAGGAGCTTTAGGCTATTTACGAGTAATTGGCACATTAGGATTGTAGAGTAACTCACAACAGTAGATTTTTGTATCACAGTTACTGTAGGATATCCCGGAGCAGCAGGCTAGGGTAGAATAACCTGGTATATTATGTTATTTATTGTAGAGTAACCTGGTTAAATAGGTGACTGCAAAGTAACCAAGAGCTTTAGGTTATTTCAGATTAACTGGCACATTAGGATAGTAGAATAAACCACTACAGTAGGTTTTGGCAGAATAACATGGTTACTGTAAGAGCAGTAGACTAGTGTAGAATAACCCGGTATATTACGTTATTTATTGTAGAGTAACATGGTGCAGTAGGTTACTGTAGTGTAGGTCATTTTAGAGTAACTCGATTTATTAGGCTATCTATTGAAGTCTAGCTAGGAGCAGTAGGTTACTGTAAACTAGCCCAGTGCACCAGAAGCAGTGATGTTATTGTAAACTACTTTAGACTGAACAAGAAGAAACAGATGCGCCACATGGCCCAATATTGTTTGATTCAAAGATATAATAATAGTGTGTATGGTTACACTCACATGTGTTGTAGCACTCCAAATAGTGCAGTGGGAGCAGTCTGGGATCTATAACAGTCACCCAGAAGACCGACCTCTTAAGATGGATATGTGATCTGTGATAGAAAGATACAAAAGACACAGAGGTGCCTATATGGCCTAGTACAGTATAGCCAAGGGAAATGCAGACAGATGGTATAATATGCACTCACATTTGTTGTAGCATCTCCAATGATGCTAGTAAAGCAGGATGGGATCAATTCAGTGACCCAACAGACTTGTTCAGGGCAAGCAGGATGTTTCATCAGAAAAATCCTCCATAACTTGACCAGACGAATTTGGACAAAAATAACTGGCACCTCACACCCCCAATGGCTGGGGCACTCACTACCTCCTATGACCCAGACAATTAGAGAAACAGATCCTCTACACCGCCACTCGGTCATGATACATAAATTGAGAATGAAAACGTGACCACGCTCGGTCACGAGATGCGCCAGTCCACAAGAACTGTGTAGCTCTAAAAAATTGTATGTTCCGTAATATCCATGAGCCCCAACATTTCTATGCATAAGCAGACAGAATAAAATAACAAACATGATTAAAGTCTCCCACTGCTCAATAACCCCCTCAGGAGATAATTACCCTTAATTCCGTAAAGATAAAGGAGTCCCACTGAGACCCTGTCTTCTATCATTTACATTACATCCACAATGAAAGTAAAATGGAACGATCTTACCGGAATCTATGCCGTGGAACAGTAACATGGTCCTTCAAGTTTGACAGATAGTAGCGTTGCTTCTGACATGGACTTGAGTAAAGAAAGCAGGCAGCGAAACTCATCAACGCTGAATGCTTATGGAGCTGTTAATATGAGTCGGGATGATTTTGCAGAAAGACTCTCCCTGCATTTTTGGACTCTAACTTTCATCCATGATCTCACTAAGAGGCTGACAGGACTACTCAAAACTCCAGTCCCATTTCGAAGAGTACTACCCTCCATAAGAGACTACTCTGTAATCTTCTGACACTTCTCTGCCAACCTCCTGTGACGAAAGGCAAAGAATGACTGGGGAATGATGGAAGTGGGGGAGGTATTTAAGCCTTTAGCTGAGGTGTCTTTGTCTCCTCCTGGTGGTCAAGTTCTGTATTTCCCAAAAGTAATGAATGCAGTTGTGGACTCTCCCCATTTAAGAAGAAAAAGAGATTTTTCTTATTGCACATTAATGTCTATTTAATGTATAGTAGCTTTGTTGATTAGGGCGTGTGAAGTAGCCCAGTGTAGTGCAGGACAATAGAATGGAATGTAATTAAGCTGAGGAGAATAAGGAAATTACAACAGTGGGTTATATAAAGCTATATCTTCAACACAGAATATCATGGGAATGAAGCAAATTTGATAATAGAAGTAAATTGGAAACATTTTTAAATTGGCATGCTCTGTCTGAATCACAAAATAATTATAATTTAAATGTGTTAACTAATTCAAACAGAATGGTTTCTGCTGACTTGCTTTAGTATGAACAGAAAATAAGAAATGTATTACTACATCATGCTATATTATGATACTTTCTGCACACACGTAAAGCTCTCCAAAACTTTAAAACACCAAAATGCAATGGAATACAAGCCAAGATAGGAAATATGATTAGTGAAACGCGTAAGTCAATGTATTTAGTGATCATTTAATACAATCAGATAGATTACAAGCTTGGCGTTATGAGTGAAAAAGCATCGTTATGCTTCATAACGATGCTTTTTCCCTAACGCCGCTATTACAAGTCTTGTATACCACACACCTTTTTGGCCGTCACGCACCGCCAGTACCGCACTTTTTAAAAAGTCATTTTTCAATGGGACTTCCATAGCGCCGGTATTACGAGTTTGCCTGGGAGGCCAAAAAGTGAGCGGTGGTGGTACTGACAAGATCCGTACCACCATCTAAAGTCAGTAGTTATGAGTTTTACGTTACAAATCTGTAACATAAAACTCATAACTAAACTGTTACAAAGTACACTAAACACCCAATTTTTGTTAATTTCCCTATAGTGTTTAAAACTCATAATCTAGCTGATTGTTTTTTAAGTGTTTTTTTAAAAAAAAATTCAACCACCTGCAGTCGTACTTTGTTTTATTACAAAACATATATATTTTTTCTCACACAGCAATTTCTAAAACATCAGAACATATCCACTATGAATCATGGTTGTTATTTGATGATTCATTATTGTTTTAATTCATTTGGAAGCTCCTATTGACCTCATTCGTATCTTTTACCAGTTGCCGAAACTAACATTGGCTTGTCTGAATGACGGTAGTTCCCTGTTCCATTTAATTGGCATTTTATGACCTATTTCCTAGTGACATCATTTCTAATATTTCCCAGGGAAATGAAATTTTGCAGAACAGATGTTTAGATGATAGAAAAGTGATTAATAAAATCAAGGGAATATTTTACACATAACAATCTTGTACTCTTCTAAAACATTAAAGGGACATAAAACTCTTAATTAAATTCTGCATAATGCTTAGTAAAACAAAAAACGGAATGTACTTTCATTATTTATTTTGCGCACATCTTACATAATATAACAATAAAAATTGTGATTATCTACAACTGAAGTGCATCTGCAGACATCAAACCAATGGCTCTACTACATGCTACAGGAGTTTATTTCTATATGTCCCTTAAAGGGACAGTCTACACCAGTCCTAACTTTTCATGTTGGTGACACACTTTTTAGACCTACATCATTTTGCGACATAGTAATTCCGTTGTACAAGCAAACAGGTTAAACTAACTTGTTTTAAGATGGACACATACATAAATGATATAATAACGAAATGTATTTACAAGTAACAGTTTGTAAGTATGTGCAAGAATTAAAAAAAAGTTTAATAACACCAATAGCTACTTAATATTTTAACGGGATGTATGAGGTTGATGGGTTGAACACAGTTTCTGAATATTTAGTGGAATATTAGATAAAGATAATCGCATTTCATCATCAAGCATTTTTAAGCTTCTAATTCCTATCCATATATCAAGAGCAGGAGCAGCAATGCACTACTGGGAGTTAGCTGAAAAAGAACAACACTTTGACGAACACTGCTGTCCCACTCACTGACTACACGTGCAGTCACGAGCCGATTGAGGAGTCTACACGTGCAGTCAGGAGCCAATGTGCCTCCAATCGGAATAGTTTCAGTTCCCGCTAAGCTGCGCCAATACAGGGAGTGCAGAATTATTAGGCAAATGAGTATTTTGACCACATCATCCTCTTTATGCATGTTGTCTTACTCCAAGCTGTATAGGCTCGAAAGCCTACTACCAATTAAGCATATAAGGTGATGTGCATCTCTGTAATGAGAAGGGGTGTGGTCTAATGACATCAACACCCTATATCAGGTGTGCATAATTATTAGGCAACTTCCTTTCCTTTGGCAAAATGGGTCAAAAGAAGGACTTGACAGGCTCAGAAAAGTCAAAAATAGTGAGATATCTTGCAGAGGGATGCAGCACTCTTAAAATTGCAAAGCTTCTGAAGCGTGATCATCGAACAATCAAGCGTTTCATTCAAAATAGTCAACAGGGTCGCAAGAAGCGTGTGGAAAAACCAAGGCGCAAAATAACTGCCCATGAACTGAGAAAAGTCAAGCGTGCAGCTGCCAAGATGCCACTTGCCACCAGTTTGGCCATATTTCAGAGCTGCAACATCACTGGAGTGCCCAAAAGCACAAGGTGTGCAATACTCAGAGACATGGCCAAGGTAAGAAAGGCTGAAAGACGACCACCACTGAACAAAACACACAAGCTGAAACGTCAAGACTGGGCCAAGAAATATCTCAAGACTGATTTTTCTAAGGTTTTATGGACTGATGAAATGAGAGTGAGTCTTGATGGGCCAGATGGATGGGCCCGTGGCTGGATTGGTAAAGGGCAGAGAGCTCCAGTCCGACTCAGACGCCAGCAAGGTGGAGGTGGAGTACTGGTTTGGGCTGGTATCATCAAAGATGAGCTTGTGGGGCCTTTTCGGGTTGAGGATGGAGTCAAGCTCAACTCCCAGTCCTACTGTCAGTTTCTGGAAGACACCTTCTTAAAGCAGTGGTACAGGAAGAAGTCTGCATCCTTCAAGAAAAACTTGATTTTCATGCAGGACAATGCTCCATCACACGCGTCCAAGTACTCCACAGCGTGGCTGGCAAGAAAGGGTATAAAAGAAGAAAATCTAATGACATGGCCTCCTTGTTCACCTGATCTGAACCCCATTGAGAACCTGTGGTCCATCATCAAATGTGAGATTTACAAGGAGGGAAAACAGTACACCTCTCTGAACAGTGTCTGGGAGGCTGTGGTTGCTGCTGCACGCAATGTTGATGGTGAACAGATCAAAACACTGACAGAATCCACGGATGGCAGGCTTTTGAGTGTCCTTGCAAAGAAAGGTGGCTATATTGATCACTGATTTGTTTTTGTTTTGCTTTTGAATGTCAGAAATGTATATTTGTGAATGTAGTGCTAAAAATAAATACACAGAGCGCCTCCTAAAAGGCTAAGACACTAGTAGTGACAAGATTATTTAAATAAAAAATATATTGAAATTCTATAGGGGTATATAAAATATTTTATAAGCTACTTATAGCTAAAATATACAAACAAGATACAAAAGTGGATCCACTTAAAATTAACAATAAAATATGCATATATCTATATAAAAAACAATACAATTGTGGTTAAAAACCACAACAATATACAATCTTAATCACAAAATAAATTACAATAAAACAGCTGTTGATGGTTGGATAAAAAATAAATATAAAAACATCAATTTACTGAGTAGGTGTCCATAAATATGTAGGTCCCAAACTTTAAATTCTTTCCAGAGAGTGAATGTCCAATATGAAGATTCTATTTTAAAACAGTTATCCTTATATATCCCTCGATAAACGGTGAAATGATGAAGTGTGTAAAAAAGAAAAACGTAGTGGTTTTCAAATCAAATTTCAAAAATTATTGTGAATATCCAAAAAATCCTGAAAAGATGATGTGATGAAGTGGGCGTGAATAATCAAAAATGTGTGTACACAAAAATGAAAAAAGAAAAAGGAAAAAATGTAAAAAAATAATCCAAATGAATATTTAGGATGTGTTAAAGTGAATAACACACTTATAAAGTGACCCTTATGTGAATACAAGATGTGAAGAGATGCTCCTAAAAAGTTATTCCTGTGTGTAAACGATGAAAAAATACAGAAATGGATCCTATGTCTCAGGGATCAATTCATTCAAAGATATACCTGTAATAAAACAAATAGAACATAGTGCAAAACTGCTATTCAAACTTTGTCAGTAAAATGATTACATTTTTTCCTTTTTCTTTTTTCATTTTTGTGTACACACATTTTTGATTATTCACGCCCACTTCATCACATCATCTTTTCAGGATTTTTTGGATATTCACAATAATTTTTGAAATTTGATTTGAAAACCACTACGTTTTTCTTTTTTACACACTTCATCAATTCACCGTTTATCGAGGGATATATAAGGATAACTGTTTTAAAATAGAATCTTCATATTGGACATTCACTCTCTGGAAAGAATTTAAAGTTTGGGACCTACATATTTATGGACACCTACTCAGTAAATTGATGTTTTTATATTTATTTTTTATCCAACCATCAACAGCTGTTTTATTGTAATTTATTTTGTGATTAAGATTGTATATTGTTGTGGTTTTTAACCACAATTGTATTGTTTTTTATATAGATATATGCATATTTTATTGTTAATTTTAAGTGGATCCACTTTTGTATCTTGTTTGTATATTTTAGCTATAAGTAGCTTATAAAATATTTTATATACCCCTATAGAATTTCAATATATTTTTTATTTAAATAATCTTGTCACTACTAGTGTCTTAGCCTTTTAGGAGGCGCTCTGTGTATTTATTTTTAGCACTACATTCACCTTTTTGGGGGCGCTGGTACCCACAATACTAGGAGCTACAGACACAAGGTTGAGCGCTGTCAGATTTTAACAGATTTGTATATTTGTGAATGTTGAGATGTTATATTGGTTTCACTGGTAAAAATAAATAATTGAAATGGGTATATATTTGTTTTTTGTTAAGTTGCCTAATAATTATGCACAGTAATAGTCACCTGCACACACAGATATCCCCCTAAAATAGCTATAACTAAAAACAAACTAAAAACTACTTCCAAAAATATTCAGCTTTGATATTAATGAGTTTTTTGGGTTCATTGAGAACATGGTTGTTGTTCAATAATAAAATTAATCCTCAAAAATACAACTTGCCTAATAATTCTGCACTCCCTGTAGGTTAAGATGATCTGTGACCCACTTAGTATCAATCACGTGTCAACCACGTGATATGCGTAGCAGGCAGGCAGAAAGTCGGAAACCAAAAAAAAAAGTAAAAATTATTTTAAAATTAAAAAAAATTGTGCTGAAGCAGGGACACACCTACACTGCCGCTTACACACTAATGTGTCATGACACACAGTTTGGAAAGCACTGGTCTACACCTTGTTCATCTTAAAGTCTTACCTTAGACTAAGCTGCAAATAGCCTCCTGCACTTTTTCTATATCATGCAGCAGGAATGCTAAAAAAGTAATTTTAAAATGAATATTGTTTCTGGCCACTTTGAAATGGCTGCCAAGCTCAGCCCACTGATGACATCAGGATCTGGGCTGCATATGGCATCCAATCACAAAAGGCTCACTAGTTGAATTCAACAGACTGTCAATGCTATTCAGCAGAGTGCCTAGATGCAGCCCAGACTGTGATGTCATCAGTGGGTTGAGCTTGGCAGTAATTTCAAACTGGCCATAAACAATATTCATTTTAAAATAACTTTTTTACTGTTCCTGCTGCATGATATAGAAAGGGTGCAGGCTATTTGCCTGGATTTACCGCTACTTTAAATCAATAGCGATTTCTAGTTGAAAGTAATATATTAGCACTCCAGCGAAAGTCTAGGATGCTCTAATATCTGAATGTTGGATAGCGCAGGTACCCTAAATCCCTCACGCAATAGAAATGTATGGGTGTATGCTGAAAACTCATGTTAGCTTTTGCTCAAGTGCTATGCTGAAGGTCAAATACCTGAGTGCTTCACTAACTTTCAAACCATAATTTTGTATTGATATATATGTTTAAAACACTGCACACATAAATACATACATATGTACACACATATATACATATATACACATAAATACATACATATATTATACACACAAATACATATGTACACACAGATATACATATATACACATACATACATATATACACACACATACATATGTACACACACATACATATGTACACACACATACATATATACACACACATACATATATACACATACATACATACATATATACACACACATGCATATGTACACACAGGTATACATATATACACATACATACATACATATATACACACACATGAATATGTACACACAGGTATACATATATACACATACATACATATATGCACATACATACATATATACACACACATACATATATACACACATACATATGAACACAAAGATATACATATATACACATACATACATATATCCACACACATACATATATACACACACATACATATATACACACATACATATGTACACACAGATATACATATATACACATACATACATATATCCACACACATACATATACACACACATACATATGTACACACAGATATACATATGTACACACAGATATACATATATACACATACATACATATATACACACACATACATATGTACACACAGATATACACATACATACACATATACACACAGATATACATATATACACATACATACATATATACACACAGATATACATATATACACACATACATATGTACACACAGATATACATATATACACATACATACATATATACACACAGATATACATATATACACACAGATATACATATATACACACAGATATACATATATACACATACATACATATATACACACACATACATATGTACACACAGATATACATATATACACATGCATATACATATATACACATGCATATACATATATACACATACATAGAAACATATATACACGCACATGCATATGTACACACAGATATACCTATATATACACACACATATGCACATATGTAATTCTCTGGTAAACCTATTTTACTATTTACTTTAGTACCTGATTATCCGCAGACAGTGCAGATTTTTAAGTGATGATTTATTTCAGTTTAGAACACTATATACTAGAAGATTCACCATAGAAATTTCACCATAACAGGAACTATATTGATGTATTAATTCTTTATTATCTACATTGACACAAACCTTAAATGACTAT
Source organism: Bombina bombina (assembly GCF_027579735.1). Classification (NCBI taxonomy): domain Eukaryota; kingdom Metazoa; phylum Chordata; class Amphibia; order Anura; family Bombinatoridae; genus Bombina; species Bombina bombina. The sequence continues at coordinate 1,505,899,448 of NC_069499.1, read as the reverse complement.
AAATGTGCAAAGAATTACAGCATGTTGTTATTGAAATAATAATTGCCCTATAAATGTATTTAACCCCTCCAAATGGGTTAAATACATAGTTAAAATCAGCTCCAGCGCAGCAAAGAACTACTGGAAATCAAGCTCCACATCTGGAGAGCTAATGATGAGGCATATGTGAGTAGCCACCAATTATTTAGCTAGCTCCCAGTAGTGCATTACTACTCCTAGGTATGCAGTCCATTTAATATTAAGTCAAAATGTAACTTTCATGATTCAGATAGAGCACAGAATTGTAATTATGTTTCCAATTCACTTCCATTATCTAAATGTGCAAAATTGCTTTATCCATGGGAAATAAAATAGATCTAACTATAGAAATCTACTACTCATTTAAAATTCAAAGTACTTTTTAAATGGTCTTTTTATTGTGCATTTACTGATTATGCTATTCTAATGTGTTTAGTTGTCATTTAAATACCTTCTGTCTTACTAGTTCACTGCAGTTTTGTACAAGTCATAGACTATTAGACTGATTTCCATCCTCTATGCCTTATGTTTGATGTAATTCTATATTACTTCCATGGAACAAGCCCTACGGTTATTGAATTATTACTTTGGAAATGAAAACCTTGTTAATCTTCTCACAACTATTTCTTTGTTTACAGAGCAGGTACACTAGATCCTTGGAAGACACAGAAAACATTTATTTAATGGGTTACATTTACATCTTGTAATTAATTCATCGCACCATTTGCTTCTCCCAAGTTACACATTGAATCATCCCAAACAAAAACGATAAACGGGAAACAGCTGTTTGCTGGTTTTCTGTTGATTTGTGGAGTGTTACGCACATGTCTAAAAAAGAGATGCAAAACATTCCAGGTTTGTGGCTATGAAAATTTAGTCGGCTCGTAGGTCAGCTTCCCGGTTGACTCAAGGAAAAGCATTAAAGGGATATTATAATGATTATCTCCATGTTGTTGCATCCATAAGAGAGTACATTAAAGGGATAGTCTAGTCAAAATTAAACCTTTATGATTCAGATAGAGCTTGCAATTTTAATCATCTTTCTGATTTACTCATATTATCAATTTTTCTTTGTTCTCCTGGTATCTTTATTTGATTGTAAGCTTAGGAGTCTGCCCATTTTCGCTTCAGAACCTGGGTAGCGCTTGCTGATTGGTGGCTACATTAATATTTGGTCTTTAAAGGGACAGTAAGTAAAAATTATTTTTTATGCTCAAATTTGCTTCGCTATATTTATATCCATTGATGACAGGGATATATTGGTAGGCTAAGGAGCATCAATTGGAGCTAACTGCTGAATTGTGGCTGGACACATATGTCTATTGTTATTGGGTTACCCAAGGTGTTCAACTAGCTTCTAGTAGTGCAAAGCTGCTCCTGCGTCTACTCTTCAACAAAGGAAACCAAGAGAATCACATAACTTTGATAATGGAAGAAAGTTGTTTAAAATAGTATGCTCTGTCTTAAAGGGACAGTCAAGTAAACAAAAACTTTTATGATTCGGATAGGGCATGTAATTTTAAACAACTTTCCAATTTACTTTTATCACCAATTTTTCTTTGTTCTCTTGGTATTCTTAGTTGAAAGCTAAACCTAGGAGATTCATATGCTAATTTCTTAGACCTTGAAGGCCGCCTCTAATCTGAAAGCATTTTGATAGTTTTTCATCACTCATTTGTGTCATATAGATAACATTGAGTTCACGCACGTGAAACTCCTAGGAGTGAGCACTGATTGGCTAAAATGCAAATCTGTCAAAAGAACTGAAATAAGGTGCAGTTTGCAGAGGCATAGAAACAAGGTAATTACAGAGGTAAAAAGTTTATTAATATAACTGTGTTGGTTAGGCAAAACTGGGGAATGGGTAATTAAGGGATTATCTATCTTTTTAAACAATAAAAATTCTGGTGTTGACTGTCCCTTTAATCATGAAAATTTAATTTGGGATTTTCTGTCCCTGTGATACAAAAAAATAGTTGTTGGTGTCTAGAAATAAACCTGTGACAGCTGCCCTTAGTCATACCTCTCAGTATTTCATGAATAATGCCCAGGACTAGGAAGCTGTGCATGGAGATATGGGTGCTCAGCCAGCAGAGTCACAGTGCAGGGCATAGACCTAACTATGGATGTTCCATGTTTCTTGGCATGGCATCAGTGGGATAGGTGACCAATGTCAATTTAAACAACATTAAAGGGAAATTAAAGTAAAAATTAAACTTTTGTGGATCAAATAGAACATGCAATTTTAGCAGACTTTTCAGTTTACTTCTATTATCAAAGTTACTTCAGTCAATTGGTATCAATTGTTGAAAAGCATACTTAGGCTAAGGAGCAGCAATGCACTACTGGAAGCTATCTATTGATTGGTGGCTACACACATGCCTATTGTCAATGGCTTACCAGATATGTTTGTCTGGAACTGACTTTAATCATGTGTTTAACCCAGTAACAATAATAATAATTCTCTAAGACATTTATATATGCATCCTAAAATAATTAATATGCACATACACCTCATCATATTGACTATACCATTAATATAAACACATTTATACTGACTTTAGTTTTATAAATAAATATAGATATGCTAGTTAAACACATTTCTCTTGGAAGTATTTTTAGCTCAGATTTTGAAAAATAAAACAAAACAATTATATTCAAAAACATATTATAACTGACTTTATATTGTCTTAAAGAACTTTTAACTGACTTTGCACTGATTTATGTCAGCTAAAAAATAGACAAACACTCCAGCCAATCAGATGTCTCTTATAATAATAAATAATAATAGTAAAAATACATTTTATTCAGGGATTCCAGGGCAAAGTCTGCAGAGGGCCCCCCATTTAAAAAACTTTTTTTTTTCTGGCTTTCTGCAATCAGGAAAAGCTGAGCTGCCATTCACATGAGAGAAAAAGAAGTTGTTTCTCTGTGGCCTTTTTCCCCCCCTTAGTTAGTCTGCACCAGAGGATATGTACTTACGCAGCCTTCCTCAAATATGGTGCCAGGTTTTTCTGTAAAGTAGCACTGACAACCATCTTAGAAACTTCCCTACACTTTTATTGAATTGTGAGCTCTTTTTCACACGGGGCATACAGAGGTGCCAGACCTGTAGTCATTCCACTACCGATCGTATGGCTAGATGGGCCCCCTGGAGGTGCAGGTCCGGTCTTGAGACCTTTGAGACCCCTGTTAGTTAAGCCACTGGCTTTTGACACTAGGCACTACGTTCTGCTTAAATAAATACATGACACAAGATCATAGGTTATAAAGGACGCAGCTTGCTTTATTAAACAGTAAAGCATTTTCATAAAAACCCTAGGGGGCTTGCCCAGCCACAAAACGTTTTGTTCCTTAGTACTGAGAAGGGCACACCCCCTTGTATAAAGAACTACCCTGCCAATAAAACAGGAGGTGCCAACAATCCCCTCTCTGATCAAAGCCACCTAGGCATAGGCAAGCACCATAGTTGCAAACATTTTGAAAAATATTTTCAGGGACACTTGTCCATGTATGGTTTGTATAGCTCCACCTGCACCAATCCACCCCAAAACAAGCACATACAACTAGTAGCATAATATAGCCATACTGATTGCTTGATGGGACAGGAAAGTTTAAATTAAACTTTCATGATTCAGACATTTGTCATTTTTTAAATTCACTTATACTTTGCTCTCTTGGGTACAAAAGGGTATATGTACATATCCTCAGCAGCAGCAATGCACTACTGGGAGCTAGTGCATTGCTGCTATGGAACTGACTTTAGAGGTTAAGCTGATGGTTATATGCAATCAATAGTGCAACAATATATTAGAGGATTTTCTTTTTGCACTGCTATAGCACCTTAAAGCAGGTTAAATCATTAAGCTCCTCATCACATCCCTTACTATCAAGCAAATAACTGGCATAGGAAGACAACCTTTACAGCAAGTAACAAAATAAGCAAGAAAGGCTTACATTATTAACCCTTCAGCATCTGTATAGCAGGCAACCATAAAGCACCCTAGTTTATATAGATGTTACACAGCATGCAATTAGACAATGATATTACCTCAATATGTTTAACCTGCTGACTACTGTGTTGGGGTTGTTGAGAACAATATATGCAGATATGTTGAGGACTTGCTAGGACACAGTGGGTGGCATTTTATGAGGTAACTATTCATGTTTTTATTTTTGCTGCTGCAGTAGTTAATTCACCCAGAAATGCCCCAGTAAATCTGGATTTTTTTGTATGTCCTGAAAATTCCAGTCCCAGCACATGAAGAGCCTGATGTGTTCAGACTTTGCTAATCAAAGTCAAAGTTTATACAGGTACATGGTGGAAATTACACATGTTCCAAACTGTGCAACACTAATGAACTGCCTGGCTTCCTCACCCCTTGATTCCTGCCTCCCTATTATTATATATAACATATCATGGCTTTCTCTTGCCTGGCACCTGAACTCACACTGCTAAACTTCAGTGTAACAGAAGACCACAGATAAATAAAACTACAGAAAAAAACCTAATGTAAGCAATGAAACATGCCACAGCGACCTCTGTGGTGGGAGTACTGCACTGCACACAATATTCATGAACTTTATTCAGACTGAATTGAACAAGGGACAAGCTTAAAGGGACACTCAATCAAAATTAAACTTTCATTATTCAGAAAGAGCTTGCCATTTTAAAAAACTTTCCAATTTACTTCCATTAACTAAATGTGCACAGTCTTTTTATATTTAAACTTTTTGAGTCATCAGCTTCGACTGAGCATGTGCAAGAATAAGTGTGTGTATGCATTTGTGAATGGCTGATGGCTGTCACATGGTACGTGTATGCATTTGTGATTGGCTGATGGCTGTCACATGGTACAGGGGGAGTGGAAAAAGACATAACTTTTAAAATTGTCAGAAAAAAAATCTACTCATTTGAAGTTCAGACTAAATGCTATTGCATTGTCTTGTTATCTTGCATTTGTTGATTATGCAAATCTACTGTGTTGACTGGTCCTTTAAAAAGACAGGAACAGGAAGCCAAAAACGTGACTGTCCACGGAAAAAACGGGACAGTTGTCAGCCACGCAAGCACCACCAAGCTGTGACATACAAATCAAACCACATAGAAAAGGGAAGGAGGGTGGAAGCTTCTTCTTGCACATTCTGGTCCTGAACTGCAATTCACTTCTGCACTTCTTCTCTACCTACCCTCATGTACCCCAACCTATTGGCTTCAATGATTTAATTTAGGGTTTCTCAATTTAAAAAAAAAACGAATACATCTTTATAAAATGCTGTGTACTAAGAACTTTAGAAAGCTATTTTACAGAGTTAGGAAATCAATGTAATTAATGTTTTCACACAACCTTCATCAGTAAAAAAAATAGTAAATAGGAGCAAAGCTTGCTTATGGTTCAATTAACTGGTAATATAAAATACAAGCTATAAAGTCACAGTGTCTTCCAGCTCAGTACAAGCTTTATGGACCCTAATACTCAATGACGTCATCTGCTGATGTTCCCTGGGGGTTGTTTACACCGGTGAGTCGCTGATTGGCAGCTGAAGCATTGGATTAATATAAAACGCTGTGTTGGTACATAACATGCTGACTGCATTACAACACAGGGTGATGGATCTGAACCAACCTTGAATTCACAAATGAGATGTGAAGGCTTAAGCGAAAAATTCTGAGAAATAATGTAGGTCACAGTTAACATTTGCCTTTCACTCCTAGATTAAACAAAGAAACATTTTTTTAATGTGAACATTCACACACATACACATATATATTTATATAATATATACACATATATTGTTTCATGTGCTGTGAAGGTATTAATACAAATTTTATGTTACTTTGACTCACTTTAAATTAAGACAAATAAAAGTATACTATCCTTATTTAAAAGGACATTGTACTGTGATATTTTCTCCCCTTAAATTTTTTCCCAATGGTCCATTTTACCTGCTGGAGTGTATTAAATAACATGTTATTACAGTGCGGTCGCAATATTATAAGTTCTCACTGTTATATTTGTTATTAATATAGAACATAAGGCCAGATTACAAGTGGAGTGCTAATTAATGCTCATGCTCGAGCATTAATTGAGCTAGAAGTAAGCTTTTTGGGTTCATTGGGTTGTGTTTGTATTATGAGTTGAAAGTAAACTTTTTTGCTCACATGCTAACCCGACAAGCACAAAAAGTTGACATATAGAAGTGAATGGTGCAAACCCGATTGCATTTTCTAATTTGCGCTAACCTGGCATGAAAATATGAATATTTCATATTCCAATGTTCTTCACCTAGAACAATATATACTATTTATTCAATGTTATATATATATATATATATATATATATATATATATATATATAAAACATAAATTATGCTTATCTGATCATTTAATTATGAGGAAACTCCACGGCATCATTCCTTACTGTTGGGAAATACTGAACCTGACCACCAGGAGGAGGCAAAGACACCCCAGCCAAAGGCTTAAATACACCACCCACTTCCCTCATATCCTAGTCATTCTGCCAAGGAAACAAGGAACAGTAGTAGAAATATCAGGGAATAAATGGTGCCAGAAGAGAAAAACAAATCTGATCCATAGAGGCCTTGTTCTTAAAGGCCCAAGACAAAGCCACCACTCTAGTGGAATGAGCCGTAATTCTCTGAGAAAGTCTATGTCCCGCTGACTTGTAAGATAAGCGTATAACACTCCTCAACCAAAAAGAAAAGGAAGTCAGTTATGCTTCACAGAGTAGATAACAAACAAGGAAGAAGTCTGTCTAAAATCCTTAGTAGCTTGAAGATAAAACTTCAAAGCTCAAACTACATCCAGATTATGAAGTAAACGTTCCTTCGCAGAAGAAGGATTAGGACATAAGGAAGGTACCACAATCTCCTGATTGATGTTACGATCAGACACCACCTTAGGTAAAAAACCCAAGCGGGTACGTAGGACAGCCTTATCAGTGTGGAACACCAGATAAGGAGGCTCACATTGCAAGGCAGCCATTTCAGAAACTCTGCGCGCTGACGCAATAGCCAATAGAAAAGGACCTTCCAGGACAACAATTTAATGTCAACCGAATGCATAGGCTCACACGGAGCCCGTTGTAAAAACTTAAGAACAAGATTCAAACTCTGAGGTGGAGAGTTAGATCTAAACACAGGTCTGATCCTGATCAGAGCCTTAATGAAAGATTGTACGTCAGGGAGATCAGCGAGCCTCTTGTGCAGCAAAACAGAAAGGGCCAAAATCTGTCCCCTCAGGGAACTGGCAGAAAGGCTCTTCTCCAGACCCTTCTGGAGAAAGGAAAGAATCCTGGCAGCCTTAACCTCATGCCAGGCTAAACCACACTCTTCACACCAGAAAAAGTAAGCTCTCCACACCTTATGATAGATGCGATGAATAACAGGCTTACACGCCTGAATGAGAGTGTCAATAACCCTCTCAGAGAAACCTCTCTTGGCTAAGACTAAGCGTTCAATCTCCATGCAGTCAGCCTCAGTGAATCTAGATTTTGATGAACAAAAGGACCCTGTTCCAGCAGATCCATGCAACAAGGTAACTTCCACAGAGGAGATGAGGACATCCCCACCAGGTCCGCGAACCACATCCTTTGCGGCCACGATGGAGCAATCAGTATCACTGATGCCTGCTCCTGCTTGATGCGGGCCACTACCCAAGGCAAAAGTGGTAACAGCTGAAAAATGTAAATTGGATTGAACCGCCAAGGCACAGCTAATGCATCTATTAGCTCCGCCTGAGGATCCCTGGACCGTGACCCATATCTGGGTAGCTTGGAATTGAGCCGGGACGCCATGAGATCTATCTCCGGTGTCCCCCATCTGTTGCAAATCTCCGCAAACACCTCGGGATGGAGAGACCATTCCCCCGGATGAAAGGATTGTCTGCTGAGGAAATCTGCTTCCCAGTTGTCCACACCTGGAATGTGGATCTCTGAGAGCGAACAGTTGTGGACCTCCGCCCACTCCAGAATCCGAGATACTTCCCTCAATGCTAGGGAGCTCCTCGTTCCCCCCTGATGGTTGATGTAAGCCACCAAGGTTATGTTGTCTGATTGGAATCTGATAAACTGGGACGAACCCAGAAGAGGCCAAGCCTTCAGAACATTGAAGATCACTCGAAGTTCCAAAATGTTGATCAGGAGGAGGAATTCCTCTCAAGTCCAAAGGCCCTGTGCCTTCCTGGCACCCCAAACAGCTCCCCATCCTGACCAACTTGCGTCCGTAGTCACAATCTCCCAGGATGGTCTCAAGAAGGATGTCCCTTGGGACAGGTGATCTGGACAGAGCCACCAGGAGAGCGATTCTCTTGACCGGTTGTCCAGAGAGATCTGTTGAGATAGATCTGAATGATCGTGATTCCACTGACTCAGCATGCACAGCTGAAGTGGTCTGATATGGAATCTGGCAAAAGGAATGATGTCTATGCTGGACACCATGAGACCAATCACCTTCATACACCGAGCCACAGAGGGCCTTAAGGAGGTCTGGAGGGCAAGACAAGTGGAAGTTAGCTTGTAACGTCTCTGGTCTGTAAGGAATATCCTCATGGATATGGAGACTATTATAGTACCCAGGAATTCCACCTTGGTACTGGGAAAAAGAAAACTATTTTCGAAGTTTATCTTCCACTCATGAGATCGAAGAAGAAACAGAAGAGATTTCGAATGGTCTTCTGCCAGACGACAGGATGGTGCTTGAACCAGAATATCATCCAAGTATGGAGCTACTGCTATATCTCTGATTCTGGCCACTGCAAGCAGTGCCCCTAGAACCTTCATAAAAACTCTTGGAGCAGTAGCTAGACCAAACGGAAGTGCAATAAACTGGTCCAGGAACGCAAACCTTGTTCCTTGTGTATTGGAACGTGAAGGTAAGCATCCTTCAGATCTATAGTGGTCATTAACTGTCCTTCCTGAACAAAGGGAAGGATGGACCTTATTGTCTCGATCTTGAACGAGGGGACAGATAGGAATTTGTTTAAGCACTTTAGGTCCAGAATCAGGCAGAAAGTTCCCTCCTTCTTTGGAACCACAAAGAGGTTTGAATAGTACCCCAGGCCTCTTTATGCAAGAGGTACCGGGACAATGACTCCTAGGGAGGAGAGATCCCCCACACACCCCAGAAAGGCTTCTCTTTTTTCTGGCTTTGAAGACAGGTTTGATAGGAGGAATTTGCCCCTGGGTGGATGAGACTTGAAACCTATTTTGTATCCCTGAGCGATGACCTCCAGGACCCACTGGTCTTGCACATCCCCAAACCAAGCTTCCGAAAACAGTGACAGTCTGCCCCTACAAGATCCAGAGCCGAATCGGGGGCCGCCCCTTCATGCCGACTTTGTCTCGGCAGGCTTCTTGTACTGTTTGGATTTATTCCAGGACTAAGACGGCTTCCAAGTCCCCTTGGATTGCTCGGGCTTTGCGGAGGGCTGCTGATGTTGGGATTTAGCCAAACGAAAGGAACAAAAATTAAGACCTTGTCCCTTAGGCTTGTTCTTCTTATCCTGTGGTAAAAAGGCACCTTTGCCTCCAGTAACCGTGGAGATAATTGAGTCCAGGCCTGGACCAAATAGAATCTTTATCTTAAAGGGAGGGAAAGAAGTCTTGACTTAGAAGTCATGTCTGCAGACCAGGACTTCAGCCAGAGTCCCCTACGGGCTTGAACAGAAAAACCTGAAGCCTTGGCATTCAGGCAAATAATTTGGATATTTGCATCACAAATAAAAGAATTAGCCACATTTAAGACCTTAATTCTTTCCTGGATTAAATCGAGGGGACCCTCCACCTCAATCAACTCAGATAAGGAGTCGCACCAGTAGGTAGCCGCTCCAGCAGCCGCAGCAACAACCGCTGCCTGTTGAAATAAATATCCTGTATGTTGAAACATCCTTCTTAACAGAGTTTCTATCTTCTTATCCATGGGCTCTTTAAACGATGAACTATCCTCAAGCGGGATAGTAGTGCGCTTAGCAAGCGTGGACTCCAATTGAGATTCCGGGACCTAGAACAATTTTTTAAAATAAGAAGAAGGTAAAAACCAATTCTTTCCATTTCATTCTTAATAATATTCGCCATCTTTACGGGAACCGGAAAAATTTGTGGTACAACCCTGTCCTCGTCGACCTTATCTAATTTAGGAATCTCTGGAACCTCTAACATAGCTAAAACGTCCTTCAGCAGAAATCCCAAATGCTCAATCCTTTATCTAAAGTCTGGTTCCTCCGCAGCTAGAGACTTAGAGGCAGCAGATTACAATCCAGAAAGAGCACCCTCTGAAGTATCAGAGTCGCCTTCATCATCGGATAATCTTGTATCAGATAAATCCAATAAACTAGTAGATGACCCCTGGGAAGGATAGCAATATTTGACCTTTCGCTTGCGCTTAGCAGAAAAGGTAAAGCACTTAAGGCCACAGACACTGCTGTTTGTAACTGCTCGGTAAAGTCTGGCGGTAAAAGGGCCCCTTCAGAGGGAGGATTAGGAGTGCTACGGGAAGATGCATGTGTATTAGGAGATGATTGTAGGGTGCACACCTCACGGGACGGAGACTGCTCAGAGGTGGACAGCTCAGTGGTATCAAACATATTAACCTTTTTTGACATGATTACTTTATCAAGGCATGTGGAACATAATTGAGCAGGCGGCTATACCGCGGCCTCCTCACAATATAGACAGGTATTAGACTTAGGTAAAAAGGGAGTACCCTCTAACGCATCTGAATCCTCCATAGCTTGCGTTTACAAAGCAGACTATTGATTAATAAGAAAAAATTGCACCTTTATACCCCCAATGGCTGGGGCACTCACCACCTCCTATGACTCAGGCCAAACAGAGAAACCGCACGGTCAGGAAAGAGGAAATAAGTGTGACCACACCCGGTCACGTGGTGCACAATGCAGGACCGCCCCTGCTATATAAGTAAAAAAAGTACCAAGCCCTTCAGGTTGCGCAGCTCCCAAAAACGAAAGTAAAAAACTAAAATTATGACTTACCAGATAATTTCCTTTCCTTCAATACAGGGAGAGTCCACAGCTACATTCATTACTTTTGGGAATACAGAACCTGGCCACCAGGAGGAGGCAAAGACACCCTAGCCAAAGGCTTAAATACCTCCCCCACTTCCCTCATACCCCAGTCATTCTGCCGAGGGAACAAGGAACAGTAAGAGAAATATCAGGGTTAAAAAGGTGCCAGAAGAAAACAATTTAAATTTAGGGCCGACCCTCTGGAAAGCACGGACGGGAGCTGTGGACTCTCCCTGTATCGAAGGAAAGGAAATTATCTGGTAAGTCATATTTTTTTGTTGTCTTTCTAAATACAGGGATAGTTCACAGCTGCATTAATTAGTTTTGGTAAAACCATACCCAAGATATAGAGGACACAGAATGCTAATGGGGGTGGGTAACAAAAGGGCGCCCAATCTGAGGGCACAACAGCCTGTAACAACCCCATCTCCCGAAAACTGCTTCAACAGAAGCAAAGGACCTAAACAAATGTTAAGAGGACCAAGTAACTGCCCAACAATTAGGACCGTAAAAGCCCACGTCAGAAACCACACAAAATCACTGATCCCAAAACGAGCACAAAAACCTCTGAGGAAACAAGAGTCCCGCTGTCTACGAGGTCAAGCGAAGAACACTCCTCCACAAACTCGACAAGGAGGACAACCAAGACTCCCAACACCTTACACTTGCAAATAGGAAGATACACAGAAACAAAAAGACTATGGTAAAGAGGCCTGAAATGACCTCGAGGCATGATCCCAGAAAAAAAGGGAACAACAGAAGGAGAAGCACCTTGCAGAACCCGAAGAAAGAGTCTCCTTAGAACGAAAAACCATAAAGAAAGCAGATTACCAGACTGCAAGAGATACTAGGACCTGTAGAGATATTCCAGAAATGGAACAGGTCAATGAATAGATAAATTCAAGGACCATCTCCTACATCAATACAAAGAACCAATGCAAATCCAAGACAAGAAGTCTAAGGTCCAGAAAGGACAAAAAATAGAACGCAACTGCCTGACCGCAGTCCACGTCTAGCAAAAGGAAATGAACACCAAAGGTTCATGAACCTCAGGAACAGAACAGAAACAGATATCTAGATCTGCTTAGGAGCCCACCTACCAGGGCAGAAGGAGATGGATGATAAAACCCGTAACCGCATGTCTGTTAGGTAGACAGGCTAACCCTCAGGCTAAGAACTAGCCGTCCTATCAAGAACTGGCTAAGGAACCCTTTCTCCAGGACACCCTGGAAAGGGACCAGAGAGAACCTCAAGAAGAGATATAAAATCAGAGAGAACCACCTCACCAAAACAGCAGGGGAAGGCCGTCATCCCAAAATTATAACGAGGGACCAGCTACAAGCTGATGAAAGGACTGACACCTTTAAAAAAAAAACCTCTCACGGAAACAATAAAAAAACCAAGGGTGAAGACCCTGCCAAACTACATAATAATGGAGCACCTATAATGGAAAACCAAACCACGAAACGAGTCACAGCAAAATAGGAGCAATCAGATACCCTGATGCCTGCCCCTGTCAGACTAAGTCAACCCAGAAGGGGTGACATAGTCGCAGAGAACAGGAAGAATAAACTTCCCAAGCACCAAAAAGACCCAGAGATCTACTTAAGAATCCCTGACCACGATCCCCTAAGGGAAAAAACTGGGATAGGCGCGGACGCCCAGAGAACCTAAATCGGATTCCACCAAAGGTCCAGATCCGAAAAAAAAAAACTTTTCGGGAATCCAGAACAAAGGTACACACAGAAGGAGAGTCCCTCGACCTCCTGCTGAACTCCCAGAGTCAGAAAAAGATCCACTTAAGAAAGAACCCAACTGGTACAAACGTAGAAGACCAGGTCCTCAAAGTAGAAAGAGTGACCGAACATTCCTTAGAAGAAAACAGAAAGAATCCCAGAAGATACTCTCCCACTTCCATAGAAGTGATAAGACAAAACCTCCCCAGTAGACCAAAGGTAATTTTCCCAGAACAGGGAAAGAAATACTGCATACTGGAGACTGGTGCGGACTATCCAGAATCTAGGAAAATCTGGAGATAGATAAGCAACAATGCCAAGCCGAAAAATCAGACGGAGTTAAACATCACTCACAGTACCAAGGAGGTCCAAAGGAAAACAGCAGGGCAAGCCTATAGAGTACTTTACCTCAAAAAGGCCTAAAGAGACTTCCTGTCTGAAAGATCAAACAGCATCCAAAGAACCACCCTGGAGCCTACCCCAGAAACTCCAATCCAAATCCAACGCAAAGGATGGAAAGGGCAAGAGAGATTCCTTAAAACTCCTAGCAGGTGATGGAGGAAAACAGAACTGCCAAAATTAGGAGCAATCCGAACCCAGAAAAACAGGATACTGTATAAAAAAAAACCTAGATCGCAAGAAAAATCTAGGATCAGAACGAGTGTACTGAAAATAATATGGTCATCAAAAAAAAGATTTCCTCAACATGATGACAGGAAAGTATCCATCTCCCTGAGAAGGGAAGAGAGAACCGTATATCAACCCTCAAGAGGGAGAAGAAATTAGCTCTGCATAGAGAGCATAGAAACCAAATAGAACGAGTAAATCCCTATAGAGCACCAATAGAGGGGGAAACATTTCACCCCTATGAAAAGGAAACGGGAAAAAGACTCCAAAAAAGTCACCCATCCTCCTCTCCTCTGGAGAGGCAAAACTTAGCTCCTAAAGAAAATGGCCACAGCAGAAATCAAACTCCAAGCCAACAGCTTAGCTAAGCAGGGTATTAACTCGTAGGCCACTTGGACTGCATACGATCCAATATCATACACCCAACCAAGATAAATCAAACTAGGACGAGCCTGACATCTAGGGTAGAAGGGCTACCTCTGGACTGAAGAAACAAGAAAACAACCCCTTGAGAAGAAGAAAGAAGAGAGGCAACTAGTACCCAAACAGGTCAAGCCTGTTATTTAGGATACAACATATCTGTTATAAACCACAAAAAGGTAACTATACCTAACCAGGACTAGCCCAATATGTAGGATACAACACATCTGTTCAAGGTTCAATAATAATAATAATAACATAAAAACATATAAGCTCCAAAGCTTAAAAATAGTCTCGGATATATGGAGGGAACCTCACCCCGACCAGAGACAACCTTCTTTGTTTTTTTTTGGTTTGTTATAGAACTTCCACCGGAAGATTCCATCAATTGCGACCATGAAATCGCTAGTACCAGACTCACAGAGGCGAAACTTATATGATTAGTCCCCTCAGTTCAATATCCCCCTCCGGAGATATTAACCCTTGATTCCATACAGATAAAAGGAGCCACAATGTGACACTGTCTTCTTGCGTTACCATATGTGTAAAAAAATGAAACGATCTTACCGGAAACTATGCCGTGGAACAGAAACACAGCCTCTCAAGTTTGACAGTCTTGTAGCATCGCTCCTGACATGGACTTGAGTGATGGAAGCAGGCAGTGAAACTCGTCAACACTAATTGCTTAGGAGCTGTTAATACGAGTCTGTATGTGTTCGCAGAAAGATTCTCTCTGCATCTCCAGACTCTAACATTCGTCAATGCTCTCACTGAGAGGCTGACAAGACTACTTAAAACTCCAGTCCCATTTCGAAGGGTAGATACCCTTCATAAGGAACTACTCCGAATCTTCTGACACTTCTCTGCCAACCTCCTGTGACGAAAGGCAAAGAATGACTGGGATATGAGGGAAGTGGGGGTGTCTCCTCCTGGTGGCCAGGTTCAGTATTTCCCAACAGTAAGGAATGATGCCGTGGACTCTCCTCATATTAAGAAGGAAATATATATATATATATATACACATGATTATATAGAGGTATATATATATATATATATATATATATATATATATATATATATAAGATTATTTCTAGAAATAAATACTAATTTTAGACTTTGCTTTTAGAGTCCTATTTCTGTTTTTAAAATTTGTGTATGATCTATTTCAGAAGGGGCTAGATTATTAGAGTGGCTGTCATAGATATTTAAGCCAGCGCATCAACCTTATCTGTTTTTCCCAAAGGTGAAACGCATATCAGGCATTCCTCTATCCACTTTGAGGTGCTTGCTTATAACTGACATGCAGGCGTGGAATTTATCTGATGTATCATGTGTTTTTCAATATTCTGTACACAGACCCTTGACTCTTTTGAATCACAACTGTTATTTTCCGGTACTGAGCATGCCCTATACCTAATAATAAGTGTTATCTGATTTACATAATAAAAGTAATATTTTACAACACAAGAATCATTCATAATAATTTACTTTTATTATTCTTTTTCTATATTAGACAACTTGATTTCTTTCTTGGCGATCTATATGTATTTTTCTTCTTATGTTTAGTTGCATTAAGCATAACTTAATGTCCTAGATTTAATACAACCCATTATCTAGAAACAATATTGCAACTTGAAAATTGCGTAATTCATAAAAATTTCTTCCCGCCCCTACTTTACTATAATAAAACAGACACGAGACTATTGTACAAACACAAAAATGTACATAAATCATTCCGCAAGCTTGTTGCCATGTGTACTGCCCAGGAGATGTCATTAATAAACATTTATGTAACAAACTTTAATTGAAACTTAGAGAAACAGCAAGTCTATAAACAAGTATATTATTCTTTATTGACTAACAGATACAGACTCCAATGTACTTATTGGTTTTTTACAGACAAGCCCCCAAATGCTACTTTTTGTATTACAAGGAAAAACATAATTTATGCTTACCTGATAAATTTATTTCTCTTGTGGTGTATCCAGTCCACGGATCATCCATTACTTGTGGGATATTCTCCTTCCCAACAGGAAGTTGCAAGAGGATCACCCACAGCAGAGCTGCTATATAGCTCCTCCCCTAACTGCCATATCTAGTCATTCGACCGAAACAAGCCGAGAAAGGAGAAACCATAGGGTGCAATGGTGACTGTAGTTTAAATTAAAATTTAGACCTGCCTTAAAAAGACAGGGCGGGCCGTGGACTGGATACACCACAAGAGAAATAAATTTATCAGGTAAGCATAAATTATGTTTTCTCTTGTAAGGTGTATCCAGTCCACGGATCATCCATTACTTGTGGGATACCAATACCAAAGCTAAAGTACACGGAGGAAGGGAGGGACAAGGCAGGCTTAAATGGAAGGAACCACTGCCTGTAGAACCTTTCTCCCAAAAATAGCCTCCGAAGAAGCAAAAGTATCAAATTTGTAAAATTTTGAAAAGGTATGAAGCGAAGACCAAGTCGCCGCCTTGCAAATCTGTTCAACAGAAGCCTCATTTTTAAAGGCCCAGGTTGAAGCCACAGCTCTAGTAGAATGAGCTGTAATCCTTTCAGGGGGCTGCTGTCCAGCAATCTCATAGGCTAAGCGTATTACGCTCCGAAGCCAAAAAGAAAGAGAGGTTGCCGAAGCTTTTTGACCTCTCCTCTGTCCAGAGTAAACAACAAACAGAGTAGATGTTTGGCGAAAATCTTTAGTAGCTTGTAAGTAAAAGTTTAAAGCACGGACCACGTCCAGATTATGTAAAAGGCGTTCCTTCTTTGAAGAAGGATTAGGACACAATGATGGAACAACAATCTCTTGATTGATATTCTTGTTAGAAACTACCTTAGGTAAAAACCCAGGTTTTGTACGCAGAACTACTTTATCTGAATGGAAAATCAGATAAGGAGAATCACATTGTAAGGCAGATAACTCAGAGACTCTCCGAGCCGAGGAAATAGCCATCAAAAACAGAACTTTCCAAGATAAAAGTTTGATATCAATGGAATGAAGGGGTTCAAACGGAACCCCTTGAAGAACTTTAAGAACCAAGTTTAAGCTCCATGGGGGAGCAACAGGTTTAAACACAGGCTTAATTCTAACCAAAGCCTGACAAAAAGCTTGAACGTCTGGAACTTCTGCCAGATGCTTGTGCAAAAGAATAGACAGAGCAGAAATCTGTCCCTTTAAAGAACTAGCTGATAATCCTTTTTTCCAAACCCTCTTGGAGAAAGGACAATATCCTAGGAATCCTAAACTTACTCCATGAGTAATTCTTGGATTCACACCAATAAAGGTATTTACGCCATATCTTATGGTAGATTTTCCTGGTGACAGGCTTTCGTGCCTGTATAAGGGTATCAATGACTGACTCGGAGAAGCCACGCTTTGATAAAATCAAGCGTTCAATCTCCATGCAGTCAGTCTCAGAGAAATTAGATTCGGATGATTGAAAGGACCTTGTAGTAAAAGGTCTTGTCTCAGAGGCAGGGTCCATGGTGGAAAGGATGACATGTCCACTAGGTCTGCATACCAGGTCCTGCGTGGCCACGCAGGCGCTATCCAGATCACTGATGCTCTCTCCTGTTTGATTTTGGCAATCAGTCGAGGGAGCAGAGGAAACGGTGGAAACACATAAGCCAGGTTGAAGAACCAAGGCGCTGCTAGAGCATCTATCAGTGCCGCTTCTGGGTCCCTGGACCTGGATCCGTAACAAGGAAGCTTGGCGTTCTGGCGAGACGCCATGAGATCCAGTTCTGGTTTGCCCCAACGATGAACCAATTGAGCAAACACCTCCGGATGGAGTTCCCACTCCCCCGGATGAAAAATCCGCCTCCCAGTTCTCTACACCTGGGATATGGATTGCTGATAGGTGGCAAGAGTGAGTCTCTGCCCAGCGAATTATCTTGGAGACTTCTAACATCGCTAGGGAACTCCTGGTTCCCCCTTGATGGTTGATGTAAGCCACAGTCGAGATGTTGTCCGACTGAAATCTGATGAACCTCAGGGTTGCTAACTGAGGCCAAGCTAGAAGAGCATTGAATATTGATCTTAACTCCAGAATATTTATTGGGAGGAGTTTCTCCTCATGAGTCCACGATCCCTGAGCCTTCAGGGAATTACAGACTGCACCCCAACCTAGAAGGCTGGCATCTGTTGTTACAATTGTCCAATCTGGCCTGCGAAAGGTCATACCTTTGGACAGATGGACCCGAGATAGCCACCAGAGAAGAGAATCTCTGGTCTCTTGATCCAGATTTAGCAGAGGGGACAAATCTGTGTAATCCTCATTCCACTGACTGAGCATGCATAGTTGCTGCGGTCTGAGATGTAGTTGCGCAAATGGCACTATGTCCATCGCCGCTGCCATCAAGCCGATTACTTCCATACACTGAGCCACCGAAGGGCGCGGAATAGAATGAAGAACACGGCAAGATTTTAGAAGCTTTGATAACCTGGATTCTGTCAGGTAAATCTTCATTTTTACAGAATCTACAGAGTCCCTAGGAAGGAGACTCTTGTGAGTGGGGATAGAGAACTCTTTTCCTCGTTCACCTTCCACCCATGTGACCTGAGAAATGCCAGAACTATGTCCGTATGTGACTTGGCAATCTGAAAGCTTGACGCCTGTATCAGGATGTCGTCCAGATAAGGGGCCACTGATATACCTCGCGGTCTTAGGACCGCCAGAAGCGATCCCAGAACCTTTGTAAAGATTCTTGGAGCTGTAGCTAACCCGAAGGGAAGAGCCACAAATTGGTAATGCCTGTCCAGAAAGGCAAACCTTAGGAACCGATGATGATCTTTGTGAATCGGTATGTGAAGGTAAGCATCCTTCAAATCCACTGTGGTCATGTACTGACCCTCCTGGATCATAGGTAGGATGGTCCGAATAGTTTCCATTTTCAACGATGGAACTCTGAGGAATTTGTTTATGATCTTTAGATCCAAAATGGTTCTGAAGGTTCCCTCTTTTTTGGGAACCACAAACAGATTTGAATAAAAACCCTGTCCCTGTTCCGACTGTGGAACTGGACAGATCACTCCCATAACTAGGAGGTCTTGCACACAGCGTAAGAATGCCTCTTTCTTTATCTGGTTTACAGATAATCTCGAAAGGTGAAATCTCCCTTGAGGAGGGGAAGCTTTGAAGTCCAGAAGATATCCCTGAGATATGATCTCCAACGCCCAGGGATCCTGAACATCTCTTGCCCACGCCTGGGCGAAGAGAGAAAGTCTGCCCCTTACTAGATCCGTTACCGGATAGGGGGCCGTTCCTTCATGCTGTCTTAGAGGCAGCAGCAGGCTTTCTGGCCTGCTTGCCTTTGTTCCAGGACTGGTTAGGTTTCCAGCCCGGCTTGGATTGAGCAAAAGTTCCCTCTTGTCTTGTAGCAGAGGAAGTTGATGCTGCACCTGCCTTGAAGTTTCGAAAGGCACGAAAATTAGACTGTTTGGCCTTTGATTTGGCCCTGTCTTGAGGAAGGGTATGACCCTTACCTCCAGTAATGTCAGCAATAATTTCCTTCAAACCAGGCCCGAATAGGGTCTGCCCCTTGAAGGGAATGTTAAGTAATTTAGACATAGCGCCCTACGCGCCTGGATGGCGAATCCAGAATTCTTAGCCGTTAGTTTAGTCAAATGAACAATGGCGTCAGAAACAAAAGAATTAGCTAGCTTAAGTGTTCTAAGCTTGTCAAGTATTTCAGTCAATGGAGTAGCTGTCTGAAAGGCCTCTTCCAGAGACTCAAACCAGAACGCCGCAGCAGCAGTGACAGGCGCAATGCATGCAAGGGGCTGCAGGATAAAACCTTGTTGAATAAACATTTTCTTAAGGTAACCTTCTAATTTTTTATCCATTGGATCTGAAAAAGCACAACTGTCCTCGACAGGGATAGTGGTACGCTTTGCTAAAGTAGAAACTGCTCCCTCCACCTTAGGGACCGTCTGCCATAAGTCCCGTGTGGTGGCGTCTATTGGAAACATTTTTCTAAAAATAGGAGGGGGGGGGGAAACGGCACACTGGGTCTGTCCCACTCCTTATTAATGATTTCTGTAAACCTTTTAGGTATTGGAAAAACATCAGTACACACCGGCACTGCATAGTATTTATCCAGTCTACACAATTTCTCTGGTACTGCAATTGTGTCACAGTCATTCAGAGCAGCTAACACCTCCCTACACGGAGGTTCTCAAGCTTAAATTTAAAAGTAGAAATATCTGAATCAGGTTTCCCCGAATCAGAAATGTCACCCACAGACTGAAGCTCTCCTTCCTCAGCTTCTGCATATTGTGACGCAGTATCAGACATGGGCCTTAAGGCATCTGCACTTTCCTCTGAATTCCGGCAGTCTGGCTAATACCTCTGACAGGGTATTATCCATGATTGCCGCCATGTCCTGCAAAGTAATCGCTATAGGCGTCTTTGATGTACTTGGCGCCATTTTAGCGGGAGTCCCTTGAGCGGGAGTCAAAGGGTCTGACACGTGGGGAGAGTTAGTCGGCATAACTTCCCCCTCGCCAGAATCCTCTGGTGATAAATTTTTTAAAGATAAAAGCTGATCTTTATTGTTTAAAGTGAAATCAATACATTTAGTACACATTCTCATATGGGGTTCCACCATGGCTTTTAAACATAATGAACAAGGAGTTTCCTCTATGTCAGACATGTTTATACAGACTAGCAATGAGACTAGCAAGCTTGGAAAACACTTTACATCAAGTTAAACAAGCAATATAAAAAACGTTACTGTGCCTTTAAGAGAAACAAATTTTACTAAAATTTGAAATAACAGTGAAAAAAGGCAGTTAAACTAACGAAATTTTTACAGTGTATGTAACAAGTTAGCAGAGCATTGCACCCACTTGCAAATGGATGATTTACCCCTTAATACAAAAAACGGATTAACAAATTGAAAAAAACGTTTTTTAAACAGTCACAACAACTGCCACAGCTCCACTGTGGCTTTACCTTCCTCAATATATGACTTTTGAAGCCTTTTGAGCCCTTCAGAGATGTCCTAAAGCATGCAGGGGACTGCTGAGGGAAGCTGAATGTCTCTGTCTGTAATTTTAACTGCGCAAAAAAAGCGCTAAAATAGGCCCCTCCCACTCATATTACAACAGTGGAAAGCCTCAGGAAACTGTTTCTAGTCAAAAATCAAGCCAGCCATGTGGAAAAAACTAGGCCCCAATAAGTTTTATCACCAAAGCATATATAAAAACGATTCAACATGCCAGCAAACGTTTTATATTAATCAGAGTATATACCTCTGATAGCAAGCCTGATACTAGTCGCTATTAAATCACTGTATTTAGGCTTAACTTACATTAATCCGGTATCAGCAGCTTTTTTCTAGCAAATTCCATCCCTAGAAAAACTTAAACTGCACATACCTTATTGCAGGATAACCTGCACGCCATTCTCCCTCTGAAGTTACCTCACTCCTCAGACATATGTGAGAACAGCAATGGATCTTAGTTACTTCTGCTAAGATCATAGAAAAACGCAGGCAGATTCTTCTTCTAAATGCTGCCTGAGATAAAATAGTACAACTCCGGTACCATTTAAAAACAATAAACTTTTGATTGAAGAAAAAAACTAACTATATTACACCACTTTCCTCTTACTACCTCCAGCTATGTTGAGAGTTTGCAAGAGAATGACTGGATATGGCAGTTAGGGGAGGAGCTATATAGCAGCTCTGCTGTGGGCGATCCTCTTGCAACTTCCTGTTGGGAAGGAGAATATCCCACAAGTAATGGATGATCCGTGGACTGGATACACCTTACAAGAGAAACATTTTTTTTTTTTACCTGTAACATGTTTTTTAAATATCTTAAAAGGATACTAAACCCAAATATTTTCTTTCATGATTCAGATAGATCAGTGTTTCCCAAACCCAGGACCCTTACTCAGGCCAGATATTCATTATGTGTTAACTACTAGAGCACAGGTGAAATAATCAGCTGATGGGTGAGCTGATTGTTTCACCTGTACTCTAGTTAAGATATAATGAATATCTGGCCTAAGTAAGGGTCCTGAGGACTGGGGTTGGGAAACACTGAGATAGAGCATGCAATTTTGAGCAACTTTATAATTTTACTCCTATTATTAATTTTTCTTTGTTCTCTTGCTATCTTTTTTTTTTAAAGCAGGAATATAAGGTTAGGAGCAGTGTTTGCAATTTTGTATAACATTGCTACAAATTTTGTTGTAAACACTGCTGCCAAAAATTGCTAAACACATTTCCACCCTCCTATGAGTCTACCCAGGATTATTCTTCAACAAAGAAAACCTAGAAAACACTATGGAAAGTTGTTTAAAATTGTCTGCTCTGAGTCATAAAAGTTTCATTTTGACTTTACTGTCCGTTTATTAATTCTACATACTACTCTTGTATAAAAATATTTCTCTTTATCTCTGTGCAGTAACGTTCTCAGAGCACTAAGTCGTATTTCTTTACAGAATTGGTTACTGTCCTTTATCCGCCCATGATATTTTATTAGATGAATTGCGCCTTTCGCTATCTCACTCTAACAGCCTATGAAGATAAAAGAAATCACTCAGATCCGAATGTACTGAAACTGAGTTTAGCTATTTAATTAAACTATTCCTACAGATTACACAGAGCTTATATACAATAATACATAATAAATATAGCAATTAACTCTTTTTAATTTCAAGAAGTTACTTGTTATGCTTAAAAATATTTTTACAGAAGAATTACCTTTTTTTCATGATTCTAAGCAACTTTGTATTTTATTCCTATTATCAATTTTTCTTCGTTCTCTTCCTATCTTTATTTAAAAAGCAGGAATGTAAAGCTTAGGACCCGGTCCATTTCTGGTTCAGAACCTGGGTTGCACTAGCTTATTGGTGGCTACATGCAGCCATCAGTAAACAAAGGGCTATCCAGGGTGCTGAACCTAAAATGGGACGGCTCTTAAGCTTTACATTCCTGCTTTTTAAATAAAGATAGCAAGAGAACAAAGAAAAATGGATAATAGGCGTAAATTAGAAAGTTGCTTAAAATGACATGCTCTATCTGAATCGTAAAATAAAATTTGGGTTTAGTGTCCCTTTAAGCAGAGATTTAAAATTTGAATCTTTAATTTCCATCTACTACAGTATATGCTCTAGTTTCATTAAAATGTCACTTTTACTACATTTTCAGCATATAAGATGCAACACAATTTAAAAGAAAAGTTCTAGTGAGCCTCCAACCCCTCTTTTTTCCCCTCTATAATTTGCAGCTCCTTTCTCTTACTCCATCTATGGGGCCGATTTATCAATGTCTGGCGGACATCGCTGAATGCCGACAGCATACTCTCTGGTAAACTGCTTGTGCAATGCCGCCCCCTGCAGATTCGCAGCCAATTGGCCGCTAGCAGGGGGTGTCAATCAACCCAATCGTATGTGATGGGGCGGATTGATGTCTTTCTCCTCTCCTCCCACTCTTTCCCCTTTATTTTACATCTCTACCTTCCTCCCCCGATCTCCCACAATTTATCTCTCTCTCATTAATCTTTCTACAAAAAAACACAAAAACGATTAAACTGACACCTGAAATTAATGCAATTTGGTCAGCAGAGCAGCTCCTTCACATTTTTTTTAGCATATAAGACACAAGGAAAATAAAAAGCATGTATAAAAACAAAAAACATATATGATATGCCAACAGCTAATGTAGATTCTTCATAGACAAATATGAGACTTTCACAAACAGAAAGTGAAGCATTCTTCCAAGAACGAACAACCGCTCAGTAGCTTGTTCTATGGCATGTCTAACAGGAGTAGTTTCTTTTAGCCCAATTGTACTTTTCACAGAGGAGAACTCTCCTGAAATAGATCAGTCTGATCCCGCCTAACAGGGTCAGTGCAGCCCCAAAATACCAGGCAGTCCTCCTCTGAACAAGGAAAATGGCAACCCCTGATGATCATTTAAGCCTCCTTTAGGCCTTGTCAGTGAGTTGCAACCATATCCCTCTAGGCACATTGGGCAAGGAATGACACAACGGGGTAGATTTATTAAGCAGCGGAAGCTGCTTTCTACCCACAAAGTTTCCGGCTCGCCGGAAACCTAAGTTAAGAAGCAACGGTCATCAGACCGCTGCTCCTTTACTTGTCCGCCACCTATCGGATCGGAATGATTGACACCCCCTGCTATCAGCGGATTGTCCAAGAATGTGCAGGGGGCAGCATTGCACAAGCATTTCACAAGAAATGCTTTTGCAATGTTAAATGCAGACAGCATACGCTGCAGCGAATCATGTCCGCCCGGCATTTGTTAAGTTTACCCCTTTGTCATTGCACTTTTACACTAGTTTAACCCCTTATGATTGGGAATTTTAGAGAAAAACTTACCCAAAATACCAGAGAATTTTTAACATTTTTGCTATCACTCCATTTATACAGAAATAGAGCCTTTGTTGTTTTGTATGTACCTCTGAAAACTCACTGTCTCTCGAAAAAAAGTAAGAATATATAGATATATATATATACAGGGCTCGACAAACCCAGGAGCCAGGGAGCTCCTAGAAGTTTCTCCCACATATATAAAAAATTATAAAATTCCACCAGTATCTGTAGCTTTCTAACAGTAGAAAACAAATCTCAAATAATTTTCATTGGCATCCTCCGATTCAGCTAAAACTAAACGTATACATTTTTTTATTTTACTATTTTTGATTATTTTAAGGTCTTTATCTGCAGATATGTAAATGATGCAATGAGGTAACTTTACTTTGGTAAAGTAGAACTGTCCAAATTCTCAAAATTGACCCCCAAATGTGTATATATATTAAAAGTAGACAACTCAAGGTATTGATCTAGGCCCATTTTGGTATATTTCATGCCACCATTTGGCTATCAGATGTATGTAAAACACCATCATATAAAAACATGTGTTATCTCCTTCACAAACACTGGGTTTCTCACTGAAATGATTTACACACAACTTGATCCGTGCTTCCTTACGATATGAAGGCAAATAACTTTTGCCCCCATTTGCAGTTTCGCCCTATGTCAAAGCTGACAGCAGGACGACAATCTGCGCCTCTGTGCTGGACATAAGTACTACGTCAACGCAATACGCTGGGAAAAGTACTTTGTGATGTAGTACCTACATCCTATTGGCGCAAGGAATTGCATAATTAGCAAGTGCATTATAAAAAGACAATGCAATAGCACTGAATACTACATTTTTTACCCTCACAAAATTCAAAATTGACTTCACTTTGCTGACCCCTGTATCATATTACACTCACTGTGTTATTTGTTGAAGAGATATCAGGGTAGATGCCTGGCAGGAAACACTGCTGCCATCTAGTTCTCTCGCAAATAGATAACATTCTTGCAAAACTGTTGCATTATAGTGCTCCAGACACATGCATGTTCCTGAGCTTACGTCTCTGCTTTTCAACAAAAGATACCAAGAGAACGAAGAAAAATTGATAATAGTATAAAGCTCTTTATATCGCATGCTCTATCTGAATCATGAAAGAAAAAGTTTGGGTTTCATGTCCCTTAAATACAACGTTTTAAAAATCCTGGGTACCAAGAAACCACAGTTTCTAGAATTTAACTTTGTTTATACTCCATATATCTATAACCTTGTCTGGCTCCCAAAAAGTGTGGCTGGCTAATCATGGGCAGTTTATATGCATAGTCCTTTAAGACTAAAATAAGAGAGAGAGGAATCAGTGAGTATATTAAGGCAGATTTCTTTCTGGTATGGTAATTTTTTTTATGACCTCACCTCATTTCCAACTTAATGTACTCCATGAAATATTTTTCAAAGTTGGCATTTCTGCATTATGGTACTCTATCATCTTCATTCCTGTTAAATCACATGATGTCTTTGTGTGACACATCATTTTTCTTCTGCTTTACTGATTACACTTTGCTGTCATCACATGACCAAGAAGACATATACACAAAATTGGATTTATGGCTGTAGGGCATCTGATTGAACTGTGTTGGAGAGGGCGCAAGTTAAGTGCCGCAGTACAGTAGCTCAGGGAGGGATTCCTTGTACCTCCCATCCCTGAGACATCTTCTGACACTATAGGGCTAGATTTATCAATGCTGAGGCGTACAGGGGCGCCCCTGTACGCCTCAGCTCGCCTGTGGCGGGACGAAATTACCCGCAGGTAATTAACATTGCACACGAGCGCAATTTTGCGCTCGCGTGCCGTGCAATCCCGCCCCCTGCCCGCGCACAGCCAATCACGCGCGGGCAGGAGCTGTCAATCTCCTCGGTCAAACTCGAATGAGGAGATTGAATTTCGCCACAATAGAGGTGGCGTAGATGTTAGGGAAGCAGCGGTCTGGTGACCGCTGCTTGATAAATCCCGGCGAGCAAGTTCTTGAGAGAATTTGCTGCCGTAGGGGCTTAATAAATCTAGCCCCGTAGGGGCTTTAATTGTTTACTGAGGGAGAGGGATCAGCCCCAAGTAATAAAGCATGTAAAGAGAAAAGTCTATAAATCAATTGTAGGTGTGTTTACATTCATACCAAACGTTGACCCCTTAAAGAGACATAATTAAAATTAAAATGCAGGAGTGCATTTTCATTATAAACAGCAGCATTTTTACAATATAAATACACTCTTATTAGCAAACATCCCTCCTAATAAAAGTCATCAGTGTTTCAGTGATAGATTTTACTTAACAAGGGGCATTTTTAGCAAAGCTTATGCACTCATACTTGCTAGAACCAAACCATGATAGCTTTAACTAAATGCATTTTTGTTCATATAAATGAATTATCTACATGCTTCTATGTGCTATTGCATTGTTGCTATTATATCCCTTTAATAACACTTTCTACAATATATATTTATACCCTGGAAGCTGTATTTCATAATCATTTAAAAATCTTGCCAGTAACCAAAAAAAAATCCTTTTGTTAAAACAAAATACACTAGCAGATACAATCCCACAGATACAGTAAATAAACAATATAAATAATAATAATGATAAAAAAATATAACAGAAATGATTACTTATTTCTATGCTAGCAAATGTAGCTATGAGACGGGCTGATATGACATCATTAAATGGCAGATTCGCAATTGGCAATTATAGCTCGGAGCTTTCAGGGTGGCGAGGGACAAGCCTCTGAAAGGCTGACAAAAAATGTTGGTTTATTCAGAATAAGAACATCAATAATTCAAAACTATTTCAACACATATTGAAATGTCCCTTTCTACATGTAGCAAATGAAAAAATAATGCATATTGACTGATTATCTTGTGTGCTGCCCACCCCCAACTGTAATTATCCCTCTAACTATAGTGATGATTTCCCACTACTGCAAGCACATTTATATATTTGTATACACACACATAAATGTGTATGGATAGATATAAATCATTCATCTATATGAATCTATCTAGCTATATATCTACCTACCTATTTATTATAGATAGGCTCATATAAGTGAATGATGGTATTTCATTAGTAGGTCTTTGCATAGGCTATTATCAGTGACCCTTCTTGTACACGCCCCTTAAATTATTCCTGGGGCTACCACTGCACATGTCCCTTTAACAGGTTTGAGGTAAAAAGGAGGTGTATAGCCTGCCCCCAGCATGCCTACATCTATTTAATATAAATATTAAAATTAATTAATATTATTTCATATAATATTGGAAAATAGCACAGGAAAAATCCCTTTATACACACATAAATTACCTTTAAAGGGCCACTAAACCCAAAATCTTTCTTTCATGATTCAGATAGAACATACAAATTTAAACCACATTACAATTTACTTCTATTATTTATTTTGCTTCATTTTTTAGATATCCTTATTTGAAGAAAAAGCAATACACATGGGTGAGCCAATCACATTAGGCTTCTATGTGCAGTAACCAATCAGCTGCTACTGAGCATATCTAGATATGCTTTTCAGCAAAGAATATCAAGAGAATAAAACAAATTAGATAATAGAAGTAAATTAGAAAGATGTTTAAAAATGCATTATCTTTCTAAATCATGAAAGAAAAAATGTGGGTGTCATGTCCCTTTAAGGATACATCATACCCAAATGTTGAAGTACTTGAAAGTGATGCATTATAGCTGTAAAAAGCTGACTAGAAAATATCATCTGAACAGCTCTATGCTAAAAAAAGGAAGATATTTTACAAAATTTCCTCAGTAGCCACATCCCATTGTAAGGGGACTTTAAGTAGCCAATCAGGATGCTAGTCCTAGGACTTGCAAGGGAGAATGCAGACACAAATTTATTTGATTTCCTCAGTTTAAAAACGTTTACTAGGAAAGCTTGCAAGATTTTAGTGAAATCTCATGAGTACTGATGAAGCTGATTGGCGTTTGTTTTTCTATTTTCTCCCCAAATGCAGTTAACAGTAGCCTAAAGTTAACTGTTTACAGAAGTAAAAAAACTTCCTTTTTTTAGACATGTTCAGAGGATATTTTCCTGTCAGCTTTTTACAGTTATGCTGCATCATTTTCAAGTGATTTGGCATATCGGTATGTCTCTTTAATTTATATTTACAACTGAGCTTACTGAAAACTTCCAAATACAAACAGGTTCATTCAAAGTGGAAACTGATTTTGTTCATTTCTATAATTACAATAATAATTAAAAGAGGATTATAACTGGTTGGATTTCACAAAAACGGATTAGCTTTTGTAATAAATCTAATACATTAAATTTTTTTACTTATCGTTTTTTTTATTAAAAACATCTAAAAAAGGGATTTTATATCAAATAATTATTTACACTTTATTTTTTTAACCCAAGTATCAAACATTTAAATATCATAAATATGTTCACTTGGTAAAAAGGCTATAAAAATCTGTTTCGCTGTGTTGCATATAAAGTCAATGAGGGTATCAATAAATATACGTTCATAAATAAACTGCTGGCCAATAATAGGGTATATATTCTAATATATTACAAAAGTTTATTAAATGATTTATCTGCATAAATACCCATAGACTTTAATGATGAATTTTGAATATATATCAGTGAAAGAAATCAATTTAAGCAACTGCTGAATATGCCTTCGTTTTTTAAGTTGTCAGCAAAAAATCCTTTTAGTTACTAAACTGCGCAATTCCAAAAGGCAGGGCAATAATGATTAGTTTGTCTTTCAAAGTGGAGTTACCCTGATTAACTGCCGGCCAAAATGGTCATTGTGGAATGTATCTTGCTGGACAACATGATCAATATATTGATTGCACTCTTGCTGTAATCAATAAATCTACTGGGATTGTGGTCTAATGCCTACAGATAGAGTTATAGGAATCACCTGATTGAGTAATATGAAAATAATTTACATATCACACATAAAGCAGAATTCATTATGTAGCGGCTATTATGTACAGAACACACTGAAAATATTTTACAATACTTTTTTTTAATATGTATGTTATATATATTATTTCTTATTTTCTTTATTGAAAGAAAACTATAAATGTATATATAATATATTAATATATAAGTTAATAATAAATATATGATATCAAAGCACCCTATTTTTTTATTTAATAATAAAGAAAACGGAATAAGTTTAAAACAATGAACCATAAAAAAGAACCAATAAGAATTGACGTAAATTAAAGGGATAGGAAGGTCAAAAATAAACTTGCAGGATTCAGATAGAATATGTAAATTTTAAGACACTTTTAAATTCACTTCAATTTTCAAATGTGCATCGGTCTCTTGGTATCCCATGTGGAAAAATAATACGCACATAGGGGCCTATTTAACAAGGTGCGGACGGACATGATCCGATATTGCAGATCATGTCCACCGCACATCGATAAATGCCGATAGCGCATGCTGACGGCATTTATCATTGCACCAGCAGTCCTTGTAAAATGCTGGTGCAATGCCGCCCCCTGCAGATTCGCGGCCAATCAGCCGCTAGCAGGGGGTGTCAATCAACCCGATCGTATTGGATCGGGTTGATTTCTTGCGAGTTCTGTCAGCCTTCTCAGAGCAGGTGGACAGGTTATGGAGCAGCGGTCTTGCCCCATATCCTACACTAGTGGGAGCCAGCTGTTGATTGGTTCCTGCACACATTTGTCTCTTGTGATTGGTTAAAGGGATATTAAACCCCAAAAATGTATTTCATGATAGAGAATGCAATTTTAAAAAACATTCCAATTTACTTCTATTATCTAATTTGCTTCATTCTTTAGATATCCTTTGTTGAAGAAATAGCAATGCACATGGGTGAGCCAATCACACGAGGCAACTATTTGCAGTCACCAATTAGTAGCTACTTTAGCCTATCTAGATATGCTTTTCAGCAAAGTGTATCAAAAGAATGAAGCAAATTAGATAATAGTAGTGAATTAGAAAGTTGTTTAAAATGGCATGCTCTTTCTAAATCATTAAAGAAAAAATGTGGGTTTCAAGTCCCTTTAACTAGAAGTGTTCAGCTAGCTGTCAGTAGTGCACAGCTGTTCTTTCAGCAAAGCATAACAAGTTAATGAAGCAAATTTGATAATAGAAGTAAATTGGAAAGTTGTTTGAAATTGTATGTTCTGTCTTAATCAGGAAAAAAAAATGTTGCGGTTTCCTGTCCCTTTAAATTATAACATATAACTGAGTGACCCTCAAAGAAATATAATAATATGCTCAACAGAATTCAATGTGGATCACTCTGCTTCCCACCTGGAGCCTTTCAATGTTTTTAAGGGGACTGCCAAAGCCAAGCCTATGGTGCACCCAGTCACACCCACTGCCCACCCACAAAATACAGCTGGGCCACTGCCCCCCAGCTTGTTAACCCTCCGCATCCTGGATGCCTCCAGGAACTATTGGGGGGTATGCCTATTTGTTTAAACCCTTTTTGGGGAATAAAAACGTAGTTACTTAGTAATGCAAAAATACCATGCTCTAACAAATTATAAATAATTTTTGCATAAGAATGTTTAAATGCATCGAGTTCCAATTACTAGAAACAACTACAGTATATAAGTACGACATGGCTTAGCTATGAAAAGATTAAACTATGTATCACGTATTCTCTATCTTATCAGATCCCTGTGATACCTTGAAGTGGCTCAATACTCTGAGAATCACTGCTTTAAAGGACATCATTTTTATCTCAGGAAATAAAATAGAAATCTCCTGAATCCTAAAAAAATACACAAACTGAGAAAGATAAGTGTTGCAGCTACATTGCCAAGACTATAGGTAAACCACTCAAGAGTCTAAATACGTTCACGAAAATAGCATCTTCATTAACACAATATATCTAGTGACACAGTTGTATGTGCCAGATAGGAATAGCCATTTAAAATGGGTTTTAATTAACAAATTTGAAGGGCCGCCGTACTATCATGCTCTGAATGTAATTTGCATTTGCCGTGAAGAACTATGTGTGGGATTTTTTTCCCTGCAGAGAGACGCAAATAAAATACTGTCGGCCTGAGTTTGAGTGATACTAGTGTGGATCGAGCAGCATGAATGGGATCTTGGTTTAATGAGTTTCAGCTCTAAATTATAATTACGGTCTCATTTATTGAGAATGAGAGAAAACACCGCTAATCACAGTCAGAGCAGTGCTTCATGTAATTAGTAACCTCTCTGGTAGGAGGAAATAGAATCCAAGGAGGGGTCGTGCCACGACTTATGTTACAGGAATTTGTCTAGAAGAGAAAACCAAAATTACATTTGTTAAACATCCTAATGATATATGTGCAGCACCCAAAGACTGTTTGTAATTAATGAATTGTACAAAGAAGCTCACTTAACTCATCCTTATAACAAGGCTTAACAAATTTGTTCGAAAGCTAACTAGCAGGCCCAAAATTTAGGGAAAATATTTCTTTTTCATTTGTACATATTTCTGTGGGGATGTACTTATATGCACAAACTGATTATTAAAAAGTATGGCTATTTAACCCCTTGATTATCAGAGACACAGATAATCTTACTTAACCCCTTAATTCAGTGCTTGACAAATCTGTTTACAAATTAGGAGCCAGTAACAATATTTGGGAGCCAGGCATATTTTTAGGAGCCAGACAGTTGGATTTGTATATAGATATATGGAGAATAACCAAAAAAGTTAGGAGCCGGGGGTAAAATGATAGGAGCCAGTGGCTCCCAGGCTCCTGGGTTTGTCGAGCCCTGCCTTAATTACCATGGGCGCAATGAAGTTGTTAAATATCTGGCCCATAACACACATGCAGCAGTGACATAGCCCCTTGATTCTCAGTAACATTGCATGCAACAGTGAATTAACCCCTCGATTACCAAAGACTAAGTTAATCAAGGTGTTAAATCACTGCACAACATACCTGTAGCAGGGGTTTAACTCCATAATATCCAGAACAATACATGCAATACTGAATAAACCCCTTGATTACTATATATATATATTCAGGGGAAATCCATTGGCAATCAATGGGTTAAAGGATATGAAACCCCAAAAAATTATTTTGTGATTCAGACGGAGCATGTTATTTAAAAAAAAAAATCCAAATCCCTTCTTTTATGAAATTTGCTTCCTTCCCATGATATTCTGTGTTGAAGAGATACCTAGGTAGGCATCTGACGCACTTCATGGCAGGAAATAGTGCTGCCCTCTAGTGCTACAGAAACGTTCAGGCTCCTGAGCTTACAACTGTAATTTTCAACAAAGGATACCAAGAGAACAAAGAAAAAATGATAATAGAAGTAAATTAGAAAGTTGGTTAAAGTCGCATGCTCTATCTGAATCATAAAAGGAAACGTTTGGGCTTCATATCCCTTTAAATAAAACACTAAAACACTGCAATAATTTAGCCCAATGATTGCCAAGTACAGACATGGTGCTATTTATGTAATCTGGGTCCCTGCAGCTATCAGTATGGCCCCCTGAAAGGAACTACAATTACCATAATGCTATTTACAAATTACTTTGTAATTTAGGGGGTTACATGTGGCACAGTTTCCCTTTAAAACACAGCAGAATGGCGCTAGAAAAATGTGGCTCAGCAGAGATCACAAATACAGCCGGCAGACCCAATTTCAGAGATCTGTATCCTAGATTTCTCTTTCTTTTAACCTTTGCCTTATGTGAAAAACAGATATGGGGCCGATTTAACAAGCCCCGTATTGGCCCCAATGCCTCTGTTTCCTCACCGGAAACAGGAGCTAAGAAGCAGCGGTCTTAAGACCGCTGCTCCTTAACTCGTCCGCTACCTCTGAGGCGACAAACAGCAATCTGCCCGATCGCATATGATCGGGTTGTTTGACACCCCCTGCTAGCGGCCGATTAGCCGCAAATCTGCAGGGGGCGGCATTGCACAAGCATTTCTAGTGAAATGCTTCTGCAATTATGAATGCCAACAGTGTATGCTGTTGGCATTTATCAATGTCCGCTCGCACTTTAATAAATCTGCCCTATAGTATAGAACTGAGCTTGACAAATCCTGGGGCCCTTGGCACCTAGAATTTTATTCTTGGTTGTAACATATTATAGTGCTCACCACATATAAATAGACAAATAACTTTGCCTGGCTCCTAGATGCCAATTTGAACTGCCCATGTTCTAAAACGAGCAGAACCCATTTTTTTCTTTCATGATTCTGATAGATCCCTGTTTTTCAAACTTGTCTTCAGGCCTTCCTAGCAGGTCTAGATTTTCAGGATTACTTTGGGTGACAGCAGGTACAGTAACCATGGTTACTAATCAGCTGATTATTTCACCTGTGCTACAGTTCAGATATCCTCAAAATCTGCCCTGTTAGAGAGGCCTGAGGAAAGGTTTGAAAATCAGTGAGATAAAGCATGTGACTTTAAACAATATTCCAATTTACTTCTATTATCTCATTTGTTTTGTTCTCTTTGTATCTTTTGGTTGAAAATGATACCTAAGTAGGTACTGCTGATTGGTGGCTGCTCATATATGCCTCAAGCATACAAAGAAAATGATACCTAAGTAGGTACTGCTGATTGGTGGCCTCAAGGATACAAAGAAAATGAAGCAAATTAGATAATAAAAGTAAATTAGAAAGTTGTTTAAAATTGTATTCTCTGTATGAATTATGAAAGAACAAATGTGGGTTTATGCCCCTTTAAATAGCAAAAGCATGCTCTCATGTGCAGCAGATTGTTACTATTGCACTACTGAGTGACTCTAACTCTTTTTAAAATAAATGTGATACATAGTGCGATAAAATTCAACGATAATTGAATTGTGACAATTTTATATGTGATATGTAATCATAAAGTGTAAAATGGATACATAACACATCATATATTACAAATGCAGCAACTTCCAAACAATCAACTCTTTGGATAAAGAGTTTGGTTTCCTCCAAAACACAAAGGGCCGGATTACGAGTGTGGCGCTACATTTCGCAATATTAGCACTCGACTGATGCTAACGTTTGCTTGTATTACAAGTTTAGCGCTCGCGTACACATTGCTAGGAAGCATTGCGCTCACAAGAGCACGTTTCCATAGGCTCCAATGGGAGCCTTGTTCTCATGCCGTCAGACACGGCATGAGAACTCGCGCAGCGCAGGGGGAAGGTAGCGCAGCGATGGCAGCAAAGTATAAATATATATTTATATGCTTATATACAAATGTAAATACACATATTAACACATATATATATATATATGTATATAAGCATACAGATATATATTTACTGGGAACACACAGTTCCCATAGACCGCAATGTAAAGGCATTTTTCAGTGCTGTTTTTATTTTTTCTAACACCCCACACCCCACTCCCTTTACACCCCAAAAACTGATTTTTGCAGTTATTTTATTAAACAATAAAGACACTAGTATGTTTATTTTTTAATAAAAAACATAAATTATGCTTACCTGATAATTTATTTTCCATCAAGGGGAGGAGAGTCCACGTCTTCATTCATTACTGTTGGCAATTAAGAACCTGGCCACCAGGAGGCGGTAAAGACACCCCAGCCAAAGACTCAAATACCTCCCCCACTCCCCTCATCCCCCAATCATTCTGTCTAGGAAACAAGGAATAGTAGGAGAAACATCAGGGTATAAATGGTGCCAGAAGATTAATAAATGTAGGTCCACCCATCGGAGATACGGGCAGGAGCCGTGGACTCTCCTCCCCTCGATGGAAAATAAATTATCAGGTAAGCATAATTTATGTTTTCCATCTAAAGGGAGGAGAGTCCACGGCTTCATTAATTACTGTTGGGAACAAATACCTAAGCTCTAGAGGACACTGAATGAAACTGGGAGGGTAAAAAGGCGGACCCTAATCAGAGGGCACCATAGCCTGCAAAACCTTTCTCCCAAAAACAGCTTCCGCAGAAGCAAAAACCTTGAATTTGTAAAACTTTGTAAAAGTGTGTAAGGAGGACCAGGTAGCCGCCTTACAAATCTACTCAATAGAGGCCTCATTCTTGAAGGCCCAAGATGGAGCCACAGCTCTAGTCGAATGAGCCGTGATCCTCTGAGGAGGCCTATGTCCCGCTGTCTTGTAAGCCAAGCGAATCAAACTCCTCAACCAAAAGGGCAAAGAAGTAGCAGAGGCCCTCTGCCCCCTGCGCTTCTCAGAATACACCACAAAAAGAGATGTAGACTGCCTGAAATCCTTAGCAGCCTAAAGAGAGAACTTCAAGGCACGAACCACATCCAGGTTATGAAGTAACCGCTACTTAGAAGAAGAAGGGTTAGGACACAAAGAAGGTACAACTATTTCCTGATTGATGTTACAGTTAGACACCACCTTGGGAAGAAACCCCAACCAGTGCGAATCACAGCCTTATCCGCATGAAACACCAGATAAGGAGGCTCACTTTGCAAGGCAGCCAGTTAAGATACTCTGCATGCCGATGCAATAGCCAACAGGAAAAGAACCTTCCAGGACAGAATCTTAATGTCAATTGAATGCATAGGTTCAAATGGAACTGTCTGCAAAACCTTCAGGACCAAGTTTAAGGCCAAGGGGGAGCAGACTGTCTGAAGACAGGCCTGATTCTAGACAGAGCCTGAACAAAAGATTGGATTCAGGGAGCTCAGCGAGTCTCCTATGCAACAAGACTGATAATGCCGAAATCTGTCTCTTTAAGCAACTAGCGGCAAGACCCTTCTCCAAACCCTCTTGGAGAAAGGACAGAATCCTGGATACCTTCACCTTATGGCAAGGATATCCCTGCTTCTCACATCAGGACAAGTAAGTCCTCAACACCTTATGGTAGATGTGATGAGTCACTGGCTTCCTTGCCTGAATCAGAGTATCAATTACACTTTCAGAAAAGCCTCTCTTGGCCAAGACTAGGTGTTCAATGTCCACGCAGTCAGCCTCAGAGCATCTAGATTTCGATGTTGAAAAGGGCCCTGTTGCAGCAGATCCCTGCGACAGGGTAACCTCCACGGCAGAGAGGATGACATCCCCACCAGATCCGCCAACCACGCCCTCCACGGACAATGAAGGAGCAATCAGAATGGCTGAGGCCTGCTCTTGTTTCATGCATGCCACTACACGAGCTAGAAGTTGTAACGATGGAAAAATGTAAGCTAGGCTGAATCCCCAAGGAACCACTAAGGCATCTATCAGCTCTGCCTGGGGATCCCTGGACCTCGACCCGCATCGGGGCAGCTTGCAATTGAGTCTGGACGCCATGGGATCTATATCCGGCGTTCCCCATCTGTGACAAATCTCCGCAAACACCTCGGGGTGAAGATACCATTCCCCAGATGGAAGGATTGTCTGCGGAGAAAGTCCGCTTTCCAGTTATCTACTTCTGGAATGTGAATCGCAGAGAGCGAACAGTTGTGTGACTCCGCCCACTACAAGATCTGAGACACCTCCCTTATAGCGAGGAAGCATCTCGTACCCCCCTGATGGTTGATATAAGCCAACGAGATAATGTTGTTGGACTGGAATCTAAAGGAAGCTGACCGACCCCAGAGAAGGCCATGCCTTCAGAGCATTGTAAATTTCTTGGAGTTTCAGGATGTTTATCGGAAGGAGAGACTCCTCCTGGGTCCATTTTCCTTGTGCCATCCTGGCACCCCAAACAGCTCTCCATCCTGCCAAACTGGCATCCGTGGTCACAATTTCCCAGGACGGTCTCAAGAAGGATGCTCCGGACTGATCCACCAAGAGAGGGAGCTCCGAGTCAGAGCATCCATGGATATCAGCTGTGATAGATCTGAATGATCGCAGTTCCACTGTTTCAACATGTACAATTGAAGAGGTCTGAGATAGAACCTGGTGAATGGGATGACATCTATGCTTGAAACTATTACCTCCATACATTGAGCCACCAAGGGTCTTGTGGAGGACTGAAGGGAAAGACAGGTGGATGCAAGCTTCCTGCGTCGCTGATCTGTGAGAAATATTTTTATGGACATAGAGTCTATTATCGTGCCCAGGAACTCCACCCGGTTGGAATGACTGGGGGATGAGGGAAGAGGGGGAGGTATTTGAGCCTTTGGCTGGAGGTGTCTTTGCCTCCTCCTGGTGGCCAGGTTCTTAATTCCCAACAGTAATGAATGAAGACATGGACTCTCCTCCCCTTTAGATGGAAATACATCACACTTCATTTTGGGAGCATTTTGTGGACATTTATAAAATTGATCTCTGATTAATTTTATAAGATCTTGCTTGCAAATTTGCCATTTTTGGGTGCATGACAAATTAGCGCTCCACTTGTAATCTAGCCAAAATGAACAAATAATGAAATGCCATTTATTATAGGAATTTCAAAGCAAAAAAAGTCACATGATTACTAACCTGTAATTGAGCCAAGTATCTGCAGTTTGGGCAACAGGCCATCAAAGCAAGAAACATCTCCGCAAGCAATTTATTTTACATATCAGATAAACACATCATTTAATGCTTAAAAATAATCACTCAAGGCTGTGTAATGTCCAAAAAAAAACAAATAGTTATGGAATTCATGGACCGAAGGAGTGACAACAGATTGTAATCCATTCACTATTTCAAGTCCTGGCATGTACTGTCCATCAGTCACACCAATAAGTGATTTGCACCGCTAGTATATACTGCTCTGAAGTGGTTAAAGAGACACTGTAATATAATAATTGTTTGCCTTAAATGTGCTCCAAATTACCTATCATACTTACTGCAGAGTATTAAATGTATGGCAAATTGTTCCTTTGTGTTATTTATGTATTTCAATAGATGTTTTTTGTGATTAAAACCATCACCTAGGACATGCCCATAACAATGGGCTGAGCCTGCAAGTAAAGCAGACCAGTTAATGTTATATATGTTATGTATGATATTGAAATGCTAATTATGGCTGGGGGGTTGAATAAGCACAACTGCACATACAAAATGCCTCTTCCTTATACCCCCACACTGGGAGATTAATCAGTTTTACTGCCTTCTCTTTACTTTCGCCTAGATTTAGAGTTTTGTCGGTAAAGACCCGCGGTGCTAACGCTGCTTTTTTTCCCAGCGCACACTTAAGACAACGCTGGTATTTAGAGTTGTCTGAATGGCTGCGTTAGCCTCAGAAAAGGGAGCGTTGAGAATAATTTAGCTCCACTTCAACCCTCAATACCAGCGTTGCCTACGGTAGCGGTAAGCTGGAAAAACGTGCTCGTGCACGATATCCCCATAGGAAACAATGGGGCTGAGCTGGCTGGAAAAAAACCTAACACCTGCAAAAAAGCAGCGTTCAGCTCCTAACGCAGCCCCATTGTTTCCTATGGAGAAACACTCTCTAAGTCTACACCTAACACCCTAACATGAACCCCAAGTCTAAACACCCCTAACCTTACACTTATTAACCCCTAATCTGCCGCCCCCGCTATCGCTGACACCTGCATTTTATTATTAACCCCTAATCTGCCGCGCCGGACACCGCCGCAAACTACATTATCCTTATGAACCCCTAATCTGCTGTCCCTAACAACGCCCACACCTACATTATATTTATTACCCATTAATCTGCCCCCCCCAACGTCGCCGCCACCTACCTACACTTATTAACCCCTAATCTGCCAACTGGACCTCGCCGCCACTATAATAAATGTATTAACCCCTAAACCGCCACACTCCCGCCTCGCAAACACTATAATAAATAGTATTAAACCCTAATCTGCCCTCCCTAACATCGCCACCACCTACCTACAATTATTAACCCCTAATCCGCCGCCCCCACCGTCACTGCTACTATAATAAAGTTATTAACCCTTCAACCTAAGTCTAACCCTAACCCTAACAGCCCCCTAAGTTAATTATAATTTAAATTAATCTAAATAAATGTACTATCATTAAATAAATTATTCCTATTTAAAACTAAATACTTACCTATAAAATAAACCCTAATATAGCTACAATATAACTAATAGTTAAATTTTAGGATTTATATTTATTTTACAGGCAACTTTGTATTTATTTTAACTAGGTACAATAGCTATTAAATAGTTATTAACTATTTAATAGCTACCTAGTTAAAATAATTACAAAATTACCTGTAAAATAAATCCTATCATTAAACTAATTAAATAAATTAACTACAATTAGCTAAACTAAAATACAATTAAATGTTCAGATCAGCCAATAGAATGCGAGGTCAATCCGATTGGCTGATTGGATCAGCCAATCGGATTGAACTTCAATCTGATTGGCTGATTGAATCAGCCAATCAGATTTTTCTTACCATAATTCT
The DNA here is from genome assembly GCF_027579735.1 of Bombina bombina. Taxonomy (NCBI): domain Eukaryota; kingdom Metazoa; phylum Chordata; class Amphibia; order Anura; family Bombinatoridae; genus Bombina; species Bombina bombina. Next base: position 1,505,859,999 of record NC_069499.1, on the reverse strand, counting down.
GATTGGCTGATAGAATCCTATCAGCCAATCGGAATTCGAGGGACGCCATCTTGGATGACATCCCCTAAAGGAACCTTCATTTGTCGTTAGTCCGTCGGTTGAAGAGGATGGCTCCGCATTGGCTGGATGGAAGATGGCTCCGCTCCGCTCCGGATGGATGAAGATAGAAGACGCCGCTTGGATGAAGACTTCTACCGGATGGATGACATCTTCTTGCTCCGCTTGGATGAAGAATTCGTCTCGGCTGGGTGAAGACGACTCAAGGTAGGGAGATCTTCAGGGGGTTAGTGTTAGGTTTATTTAAGGGGGGTTTGGGTGGGTTAGAGTAGGGGTATGTGGGTGGTGGGTTTTAATGTTGGGGGGGGTTGTATTTTTTTTTTTACAGGTAAAAGAGCTGATTACTTTGGGGCAATGCCCCGCAAAAGGCCCTTTTAAGGGCTGGTAAAAGAGCTGATTACTTTTTAATTTAGAATAGGGTAGGGCATTTTATTATTTTGGGGGGCTTTTTTATTTTATTAGGGGGCTAGATTAGGTGTAATTAGTTTAAACTTCTTGTAAATTTATTTTATTTTCTGTAATGTAGTGCCTTGTTTTTTTGTATTATAGATTAGTTTATTTAATTGTATTTTAGTTTAGCTAATTGTAGTTAATTTATTTAATTAGTTTAATGATAGTGTAGTGTTAGGTGTATTTGTAACTTAGGTTAGGATTTATTTTACAGGTAATTTTGTAATTATTTTAACTAGGTAGCTATTAAATAGTTATTAACTATTTAATAGCTATTGTACCTAGTTAAAATAAATACAAAGTTGCCTGTAAAATAAATATAAATCCTAAAATAGCTACAATGTAACTAATAGTTATATTGTAGCTATATTTGGGTTTATTTTATAGGTAAGTATTTATTTTTAAATAGGAAAAATGTATTTAATGATAGTAAATTTATTTAGATTAATTTAAATGATATTTAAGTTAGGGGGGGTGTTAGGGTTAGGGTTAGACTTAGGTTTAGGGGTTAATAAATTTATTATAGTAGCGGCGACGTTGCGGGTGGGAGATTAGGGGTTAATATTTGTAGGTAGGTGGCGGCGATGTTAGGGAGGGCAGATTAGGGGTTAATACTATTTATTATAGTGTTTGCGAGGCGGGAGTGCGGTGGTTTAGGGGTTAATACATTTATTATAGTGGTGGCGAGGTCCGGTCGGCAGATTAGGGGTTAATAAGTGTAGGTAGGTGGCGGCGACGTTGGGGGGGGCAGATTAGGGGTTAATAAATATAATTTAGGTGTCGGCGATGTTAGGGGCAGCAGATTAGGGGTTCATAGCTATAATGTAGGTGGCGGCGATGTCCGGTCAGAAGATCAGGGGTTAAAAAAATTTATTATAGGGTTGGCGATGTAGGGGGCCTCGGTTTAGGGGTTCATAGGAAGTTTATGGGTGTTAGTGTACTTTATAGCACAGTAGTTAAGAGCTTTATGTTCCCGCGTTAAAGCTCTTAACTACTGACTTTTTTTTGTGGTTGGAGTCTTGTCGGTAAAGGATCTACCGCTCACTTCTTCCAAGACCCAAATACCTGCATTAGGCAGCGTTAGGCAAATCCCATTGAAAAGATAGGATACGCATTTGAAGTAAGGGGATCTGCGGTAGCCTGGAGTCGCGGAAAGAAAGTGAGCGGTAGACCCTTTCCTGTCTGACTCTAAATACCAGCGGGCGGTAAAAAGCAGCGTTAGGACCCCTTAACGCTGCTTTTGACGGCTAACGCCAAACTCTAAATCTAGGCAATAGTTTTTCTACAGAGAATATCTACAGAGAATAATGTTTGTTACTCATATTTTAAAGTGATGGTAAAGTGTAGTGGTTTTGAATTTATTATTTATTATTTTTAATTAAACATGCACTAAATTGTTTTCTTTATTTTCCACCACTTCTCCAATAGCTGTGCTAGCCATACAGCACCCATACGATTTAGCAATTTAATTAAAATAGAATAAAGGTACCTTTAATTCACTCCTTACATACAGGCTATCATTTCAAAAACGCTACACGCTACACTTTACCATCACATTTAAATGGACACTCGAGTCAAAATTAAACTCTCATGATTTAGAAAGAGCATGCAATTTTAAACAACTTTCCAATGTACTACCATTAACAAATGTGCACAGTCTTTTTATAGTTACACTTTTTGTGTCACCAGCTCATACTGAGCATGTGCAAGAATTAACAGCATAAACGTACATGCATTTGTGATTGGCTGATGGCTGTCACATGATACAGGAGGAGTAGAAATAGACATAACTTTTTGAAATTTGTCAGAAAAAAAATCTACTACTCATTTGAAATTCAGACATGGGGGTCCATTTATCAAACCCTGGGCAGACTATAGTGAATCATGTCCGCCCTGCATCACCCACTAAGTAAGTGCTATTGCACTTGTTGATTATGTAAATCTATTGTATTTACTGGTCTTTTAAGTATAGTTTTGGATACAACTGACAAAAATAGGTATTTCAAATAACAAATACATGTAAAGGAGTTCTCTGCAAACAATTAAATACACTTCACTAGGTAAAATGAACCATTGGGAACAGCTTAAATACAAAATTAAAGGTCAATGTTCCTATAAATTAGGCTGACCATATTGCCGCTTTAAGAAGGAACACATATGAAAACTGCATACGTGAGGGTTCTTATACAAAACCATTTCTTTAAACAGCCCTGAAAACAGCCCTGACATATGTATTTTTCATATGTGTCCCTTTTTAAAGCGGTAATATGGTCAGCCTACTATAAATGCATATTTAGATTAGTTCAATAGTAGAATGCCCCAGTGGTGTAGAGCGTTTTGCTACTGCAAATAATATCCCTTCATGCTTGGGATAGTCTTATGCATCTTATAAGCGATCCAACTATACTGCAGCTTTTTTTTTAAGCCAAAGGGTTAAGAAGACTTTGCACATTGAAACCATATTTGGAATTCTGCATAATTATAAACGGTACATTAATTGCGGCATTTGAAATGCTGTGACATTTTAAATTGTGACATTTCAGCTGCCACATTACAAGAGGAAATCTATAAAAACACAAACTGCCGATCTACATCCATGTTACCAAAAATATTTTTTTCAAAACAACCATGAAGTGTGCATTTTTCATAGGTATTAATCATTTAAAGGAACATCTGCAATGTTATGGCAGTGAACTAAAAATCTTATAGCCAATAAACCATGTCATCCATTTCATTCCATTTCGAATTTGTGCTGACCTACATGGAAGCAAATAATATATAGTGATTTAATTTATTCTTCAGGTTACTTCTGTTGAAAAGCAGGTAGGTAAGCTCAGGAGCGTGCATGTTTCTGAACAGTGGAATAATAAACAAATCTAACACTACCGCATTTTCTCTTTGCGCTTTCCTGTCCCATGAAATGATACAATTTGCTCACCAAGAGAAATAAAAATAAATAAATCCATAATTCCAATAATTTTTCTTCATTTAAAAAGGTTAGAAACTCTGTTTATAATAAATACAAATTAATATAAATGTAATTTTAGCATAATACATAATGCTTATCTACATACGAGAAACCCATTATCAAAACCAATACATTTTTAAAGGTACATGAAACCTCAATTTTTTCTTTCATGATTCAGATAGAGCATGTGATTTCAAACAACTTTCCAATTTACTACTATTATCTAACTTGCTTTATTCTCTTGGTATCCTTTGTTGAAAAGTATACCAATGTAGGCTCAGGGGATACTGATTGGTGGTTGTATATATATGACCCATGTTATTGGTTCACACAATAAGTTCAGCTAGCTCTCATTAGTGCATTCCTGCTTCTTCAACAAAGGTTACCAAGAGAATGAAACAAATTAGATATTAGAAATAAATTTGAAAGTTGTTTAAAATTGTATCCTCTATCTGATTCAAGAAAAATGTTGGATTTCATGTCCCTTTAACTATTTCTATATTTCCTAGTTTAAGTTCTTCACCTTTTTCCACAGAAGAGGTCTTGACAAACATTGTTACAATCTGCTTTGGCAGTGAAAGGGTTACACCCTAGTCTGTTTCTATAAGTGTCATTGTGTTTCCAATTCTGGTTTATTTTCCATGAACACATGGAAAGCCAACACTTGCTTAAAAAAAAATGGAAAAAAAGATACTGCCAAAATAAATTTAAATGAACTGCGAATAATTTGAGCCTGTGGGTTTATCCATATGAATTTCCAGGCATGTAATGTATGTAAGACGCTGTGCTGCAATTATAAACTCGCTATGACATCTGCATAGTGATTTCTATTTTTTATTGCATTCATTTTTACAATTTCCATTGCGTACAGAACTCGCTAACAGCAGACAATGTGGTTTCCTGTGATTTTGTGGCAGACAGCAAAGTCTTATATATTTTTTTTAGTTTATATATCAATTCTGTGTTTAGCCAATACATGGGCCATAAAAAATTAAATCTCTAGACAGATTTTGACATTTAAATCAATCGTTATGCATCTGGTAGGATTATTCCAATCTATTCCCTTCCCCTCTTTTTCTAGCGCTGGCACCTAAACTCTTCCCCTAAACACATCTAGGTTCTGTCCCACATATCTAGGATCAGGTGTAAAGTGCCCAGGTCTGCCACCATAACCATACAAACCCAATCCCCTAGCCCAAAATGAACCCTCATAACAACATATTTTTTTAATATCTATAATGTAGCTGCAAAGGGAAATCTCTCTGATTTAATAATAGATTCACCATACAGGCAAATAACAAAAAAACCCTGAGGAAGAGAACATTAAACAAACAGCCCATAGAGAAGAGCATGGCAATAAACAATTAAATACAATTCATACTGTTAGCTAACGTATAAAAGTCTATAAGAGAGTAGAAAGCGGAGCAATATTTGTTCTAAATGTCCACTAAGGACCAGAATGAAAAGAAAAGAATGTAGAAAACAAGTAATGGCAAAGAAAAGACAATTAAAATGCAATAGTCTCCTCTATCCTAAAATGGTATTTTTTTATCTTTAACCATTTTGTTCTTTATTTATACTATTACTACACATTATCTATTTACGCATTATTTATCTTATCGCCATCTATCCTGAAAAACAAAATTTATGCTTACCTGATAAATTCCTTTCTCCTGTAGTGTGGTCAGTCCACGGGTCATCATTACTTCTGGGATATTAACTCCTCCCCAACAGGAAGTGCAAGAGGATTCACCCAGCAGAGCTGCTATATAGCTCCTCCCCTCTACGTCACACCCAGTCATTCGACCAAGAACCAACGAGAAAGGAGAAGCCAAAGGGTGCAGTGGTGACTGGAGTATAATTTAAAAAATTTTGACCTGCCATAAAAAACAGGGCGGGCCGTGGACTGACCACACTACAGGAGAAAGGAATTTATCAGGTAAGCATAAATTTTGTTTTCTCCTGTTAAGTGTGGTCAGTCCACGGGTCATCATTACTTCTGGGATACCAATACCAAAGCTAAAGTACACGGATGACGGGAGGGACAGGCAGGCTCTTTATACGGAAGGAACCACTGCCTGAAGAACCTTTCTCCCAAAAACAGCCTCCGAAGAAGCAAAAGTGTCAAATTTGTAAAATTTGGAAAAAGTATGAAGAGAAGACCAAGTTGCAGCCTTGCAAATCTGTTCAACAGAAGCCTCATTCTTAAAGGCCCAAGTGGAAGCCACAGCTCTAGTAGAATGAGCTGTAATTCTTTCAGGAGGCTGCTGTCCAGCAGTCTCATAGGCTAACCGTATTATGCTACGAAGCCAAAAAGAGAGAGAGGTAGCCGAAGCTTTTTGACCTCTCCTCTGACCAGAATAAACGACAAACAGGGAAGACGTTTGTCGAAAATCCTTAGTTGCCTGTAGATAAAATTTCAGGGCACGGACTACATCTAGATTGTGTAGAAGACGTTCCTTCTTCGAAGAAGGATTAGGACACAAAGATGGAACAACAATCTCTTGATTGATATTCCTGTTAGTGACCACCTTAGGTAAGAACCCAGGTTTAGTACGCAGAACTACCTTGTCTGAATGAAAAATCAGATAAGGAGAATCACAATGTAAGGCAGATAACTCAGAGACTCTTCGAGCCGAGGAAATAGCCATTAAAAACAGAACTTTCCAAGATAACAGCTTGATATCAATGGAATGAAGGGGTTCAAACGGAACACCCTGTAAAACATTAAGAACTAAGTTCAAACTCCATGGTGGAGCAACAGTTTTAAACACAGGCTTGATCCTAGCTAAAGCCTGACAAAAAGCTTGATTTCTATTGGGCTCCACTTTGGCTTTAGCACATATAGCACAGAGATATTCCTCTGAATCAGACATGTTTAACACACTAGCAAATAAACTAGCAACTTGGAAATACTTTTCAAAGTAATTTACAAATAATATGAAAACGTGCTGTGCCTTTAAGAAGCACAGAAAAAAGTTATGACAGTTGAGAAATAATAAACTGAGAAACTATAACATCAAATCTTTTCCGGTAAAAACACAATTTTAGCAAAGGATTGCCCCCATTAGCAATGGATAACTAACCCTGATAGCAGAAAAAAAGTATAGAAATAAACGTTTTTTATCACAGTCAGCTACAATCTCACAGCTCTGCTGTGAGTGATTACCTCCCTCAAAATAAGTTTTGAAGACCCCTGAGCTCTGTAGAGATGAACCGGATCATGCAGGGAAGACAAGAGACTTCTGACTGAATTTTATGATGCGTAGCAAAAGCGCCAAAAAAGGGCCCCTCCCCCTCACACACAACAGTGAGGGAGATCAGTAAACTGTCTTAAATTAAATAAAACGACTGCCAAGTGGAAAAAAAACAGTGCCCAAAACATTTTTTCACCCAGTACCTCAGAAAATTAAACGATTTAACATGCCAGCAAAAACGTTTAACATCAAATAAATGAAATGTCATTAGAAAGCCTGTTGCTAGTCACTGCAAATTAGGCTAAAGTCTTATGCATACAGTATTATCCCAGTGAAGTGCCATTCCCCAGAATACTGAAGTGTAAAATATACATACATGACAGCCTGATACCAGTTGCTACTACTGCATTTAAGGCTGAGCTTACATTATATCGGTATGGCAGAATTTTCTCAGTCAATTCCATTGTCAGAAAATAATATGCTGCTACATACCTCTTTGCAGATTAACCTGCCCGCTGTCCCCTGATCTGAAGTTTACCTCACTCCTCAGATGGCCGAGAACAGCAATATGATCTTAACTACGCCGGCTAAAATCATACAAAAAACTCAGGTAGATTCTTCTTCAAATTCTACCAGAGAAGGAACAACACACTCCGGTGCTGTTATAAAATAACAAACTTTTGATTGAAGGTATAAAACTAAGTATAATCACCACAGTCCTCTCACACATCCTATCTATTAGTTGGGTGCAAGAGAATGACTGGGTGTGACGTAGAGGGGAGGAGCTATATAGCAGCTCTGCTGGGTGAATCCTCTTGCACTTCCTGTTGGGGAGGAGTTAATATCCCAGAAGTAATGATGACCCGTGGACTGACCACACTTAACAGGAGAAATATAATTTCTGCAGTATTCTCTATAGAAAAACTATGTAAACAACATGCATAAATCAACCTCCCATTGGGGGATTTGAATAAGAGATTTTTAAACCATTTTTAAACCAACTCTTTAAAACAAACTAAGCTTGTATATGTACAGTGCATATTTTTAAATGCAATGTTTCATAGTAACACTGTTTACTATCACTTTATATGTTCCCACTGAAATGATCCTTTGGGTTCACAAATATGCAGCAGCATACACTTGTATACCTGTGCACTCTGCTCATATACACATTGGTTATCATGTTGCTAAACAAATTATCTGTGTACAACTCAGTTGTCTCTTAGAACTATTGTTCTCTCACACAAGTGCAGTGTTTCTTTTACTGATTTCCTTGTGAAATGAGGAATAGCAGAGCAGAGGGCTAGTGTGCAAGTAGTTTGGAGGACATGCAACGCTGACATATGTGAACATTGCAGAAAGCTGTTAAATTAAAGGGACACTAAACCCAATTTTTTTCTTTCATGATTCAGATAGAGCATGCAATTTTAAGCAACTTTCTAATTTACGCCTACTATCAATTTTTCTTTATTTAAAGGGATAGTAAACCCCCAAATTTTCTTTTATGGTTCGGATAGAACATACAATTTTAAACAACTTTCCAATTTAATTCTAATATCAAATTTTCTTCATTCTCTTGTTAATCATTGCTGAAGGGACAGCATTGCACTACTGACAGGAAACTGAAAATATCTATTTAGCCAATCACAAGAGACAAATGTGTGCAGGCACCAATTTGCAGCAGCTCCCACTAGTGTATGATATGTGCGTATTCATTTTTTAACAAGGGATACTAAGAGAATGAAGCACATTTGAAAATAGAAGTGAATCTATCCCTTTAAAAAGCAGGAATGTGATGCATAGGAGCCGGCCCATTTTTGGTTGAGAACCAGGGTTATGCTTGCTTATTGGTGGGTAAATGTAAGCCTCCAATAAGCAAGTGCTATCCATGGTGCTGAACCTAAAATGGGCTGGCTGCTAAGATTTACATTCCTGCTTTTAAAATAAATATAGCAAGAGAACGAAGAAAAATTGATAATAGGTTTAAACTAGAACGTTTATTAAAATGTCATGCTCTCTATCTGAATCATAAAAGAAAAAAGTTGGTTTCATTGTCGCTTTAAACATGCGCTACAGTGATGGGAAATGTGTCATGATGGGAAATATGTCCTTATAGGCGAGATGGTACAGGATACTGTGGACATTCTGTAGCCCGGACGAACTGACCAGTTACAGCAGTTAAAAAAGGGATAGTAAACCCAAAAATTTTCTATATAACAGTGTTGGTTATGGAAAACTGGGGAATGGGTAATAAAGGGACTATCTTTTTAAACAATTCAAATTTTTAAGTAGACTGTCATTTTTATTTTCTAGTGATTACATTTAATAGTTGTATTTATTTATTTATGTCCTAAAAAGCGATACAGTGCAGCGGAATTTGTTGACTAATAATAATAATAATAATCTGAAAATCAATAGCACTAAATATACTGATCTTGAATATAGATAAAAATAGACTTTGGACCCGATAATCTAAAGGTCTCTGGTCTGGCGAGTTTATTAAAGAATGCTCCCCAATACTTTTTTCCCCTATTGGAATGATCTAAATCCACTTTTCCTCCTGAAAACAGGGTATCTCACTAAGAGGCGTATACTGCATTTTCATATTAGGAGGAGATGCAGACATCACAAAAGTGCACACTAAAATGTGTATTTTAAAAATCTTAGAAAACAATTCAACCATTCACACAAAAATATGCAGGAAAAAAATAGTATTGTTAAGGTGCATCAAAAATTGTAACTAAGTTATTCACCAAAAATTGTATTTAAACAAAAACTTTAAATTTGAATGTAAATAGCACAGGAATAAATCATATTAAATATGCACAGTGTAAATCTTAATTGAAATACACTGGATGTGCAAAAATTACTTAGACATTCCTAATTATAAGTACAAAATACAAGGCGTAATTATTGGGGGGGGGGTTCGTAAAATTCACAAACCAAAAGGTGGCAAGCTTTTCTCATAACACTCAAAATAACCCTTATAGAAAAACACAGGCATATGAAAACATATGCGATTGTAAGATGCTATACGCAGAAAGCAGCATTATGTGATTTATATTGACTGCTGGATTTAATTTTTAAAGTGTGCCCCCTGCTCATTGCTAACTTCCCTCCACGGAGCGAAGTGTCCCTTTCCAGCTAACTACATTACTTTCAATAGGAGATATCTCTCCACTTGCAGGAACTGTCCCTATTTTACGTTAATTCCACCAGGGAAGCCCCTACGAGGGTCGGTGAGAAAAAACACGTCTCATCTGGCGAAGTTTAGATCATTGGGGGCTTAGTCTTACTCTTCCTAATAAAATCTTCAGAAAGAATTGTCAGAATCATTAACTAAGTATTGTGTGGCTGCGAAAGATATATGCAGGTAACTCGGTGCCAAGTTGGATGGAACAGAAATATTAAGTTGTATTGTTTGTATCACTTCAGGGGCATCTGTACTGTAATGTGAAAACATTTTTCATAGAAAGTCGAATTCTGCAATACAAGGCCATACTCTAAATTAAATGGAAGCTGGTGTGGGGAAAGATTAGAAAACCTCATATATTAAATTCTACTTTAGTCTGTAGCAAAGACGATGGAATGTAACCTTGAAAAACAGAATTTCACTAGAAAGGCAAAGATTGCCATTAATTTTATATAGTTTATGGAACAGTAAAAAGTATGTTCTGATTTCATGTCCCTTTAATTTAGGGAAGTGATTAGTCTAATAATTAAAATATATCATTATGTGCAATCAACAGAGCAATAATGAAATGCTCTAGCACCATTTTTTTTTAAGCATTAGTATTTTATTATTGCTTTTGTGTCCCTTTAATTGCTGATAAATTACGCAAATTGTAAAAGGAATAGATTTAATGTCCCTTTAAATTGCTTGAAAGCAATTAAAGTGACACATGGGAATCCCACACTCAAGAGATGCTTTGTTGCTGTTGTTTTGCCATTTCTTTGTTTTTTTTTAGACTGCTTTTTAAAACTATTCTTGGGTCAAAAATATGATCTAAATGGACAGGAGCCATGGGACACGCATTACATAACGTGTCACATGACCATCCTGCTTGTGTATCATCTGACAGTGAAGCGATCATGCATTCCGGCAGATGTTGTCAGTGACTAAGTTTCCATGTCAGCGTGAAACAAAACCCTCCGCTGTGGTGCGAGTCCTCATGTATATACAGCCTGCAGGATATTACCCAAAGTGGATCTGATGGTCAATAAATAAAGTCATCCTCTGTCCTCGTATAGCTGAGCTGTGACAGATAACAGTGGTTCACAATACAATAAACCAGTACATATTTCTGTATATGCTACTATCAAAATGTTGTTGTCGTTTGCTGTAATGTTTAAAATAATCTTTCCATTAACACAATATTAATTTCAAATTAAAATATATTTTGAAAATTACAAGGCAAAATACAGCCATGTACAATATCCAATCAGCAAACTGGGTTAACATAACTGTAAAAACATTCCACCTATAAAAATACATCATAAAAAACAGTGGTTTTTAAAGATTTTCTTCTGCCCTGGGCACTTTAATCTATTGCCTCCTCACCCCGGACCTCAATAATTTTAGCTCATATTGCTATTCTTGTTCAGTCAGGAAAGGAACATTTTCTTTTTTGTTGTGCTAATTTTATACCTTATTTCACACATTTGGGTTGGATATTTGGAAGAGAAGAAACTAATCCTGAGATCTTTAAAAAAAAAACTGCTCTGACTGCAATTTTGAGGAAATCTGTTCAAATAAAAATGTAAAATCTCCTATGTAGCAGGGTTACAAAATGTATATAATACACTTGAACAGTATAATTGTTAAATATCTTTAGAGGGTCTTGTCTGGACCACCAAGACATAGGGGTAGATTTATCAAATGTCATGTCCGACAGACATCGCTAATTGCCGATAGCATAAGCTGTCGGCATTTAACATTGCACAAGCAATTTTGGTGAACTGCTTGTGCAATCTCGTATGAGATCGGGCAGATTAATGTCTTAAGACCACTGCTTCTTAACTGCTGTTTCCGGCAAGCTTCAAGGCTCACGCGGAAACAAGGGCATCAGGCGCCATTCGTCCCTTGATAAATCAGCCCCATAGTGTGTGCTAATTAGCATATTGGATGATGTAAAAAAACAAGGGTTTCTCTTCATATTTCCTTTATTCTATGTTTTATGTTGGAGAGGAGATTAGCACATAATTAAAGGGACACAAACCCCACATTTTTTTCTTTCATGATTCAGGTAGAGCATGACTCCTATTATAAATGTTTCATCGTTTTCTTGCTATCTTTATTTTAAAAAGCAGGACCATTTTTGGTTTAGCACCTGGGTAGCACTTAATGATTGTGATTGCTAAATGTGCTGAACTAAAAATGGGCCAGCTCCTAAACTTACATTCCTGCTTTTTCAAATAAAGATAGCAAGAGAACAAAGATAAAATGATAATAGGAGTAAATTCAAAAGTTGCTAAAAAACAGAATTTATGCTTACCTGATAAATTACTTTCTCTTGCGGTGTATCCAGTCCACGGATTCATCCTTACTTGTGGGATATTCTCATTCCCTACAGGAAGTGGCAAAGAGAGCACACAGCAAAGCTGTCCATATAGCTCCCCCTCTGGCTCCGCCCCCCAGTCATTCGACCGACGGTTAGGAGAAAAAGGAGAAACCATAGGGTGCAGTGGTGACTGTAGTTTAAACAAGAAATTTTAACCTGACTCAATTGCCAGGGCGGGCCGTGGACTGGATACACCGCAGAGAAAGTAATTTATCAGGTAAGCATAAATTCTGTTTTCTCTTGCAAGGTGTATCCAGTCCACGGATTCATCCTTACTTGTGGGATACCAATACCAAAGCTTTAGGACACGGATGAAGGGAGGGAACAAGACAGGTAACCTAAACGGAAGGCACCACTGCTTGCAAAACCTTTCTCCCAAAAATAGCCTCCGAAGAAGCAAAAGTATCAAATTTGTAAAATTTGGCAAAAGTATGCAGTGAAGACCAAGTCGCTGCCTTACAAATCTGTTCAACAGAAGCCTCATTCTTGAAAGTCCATGTGGAAGCCACAGCTCTGGTGGAATGAGCTGTAATTCGTTCAGGAGGCTGCTGCCCAGCAGTCTCATAAGCCAATCGGATGATGCTTTTCAACCAGAAGGAAAGAGAGGTAGCAGTCGCTTTCTGACCTCTCCTCTTACCGGAATAGATAACAAACAAAGATGATGTTTGTCTGAAATCCTTGGTTGCTTGTAAATAGAATTTCAAAGCACGAACCACATCAAGATTGTGTAAAAGCCGTTCCTTCTTAGAAGCTGGATTAGGACACAGGGAAAGAACAATGATTTCCTGGTTAATATTCTTATTAGAAACAACTTTAGGAAGAAAACCAGGTTTGGTACGCAAAAACATAATTTATGCTTACCTGATAAATTCCTTTCTCCTGTAGTGTAGTCAGTCCACGGGTCATCCATTACTTATGGGATTATATCTCCTCCCTAACAGGAAGTGCAAGAGGATCACCCAAGCAGAGCTGCTATATAGCTCCTCCCCTCTACGTCATACCCAGTCATTCGACCGAAACTAAACGAGAAAGGAGAAACTATAGGGTGCAGTGGTGACTGGAGTTTAATTTAAAATTTAGACCTGCCGTAAAAAACAGGGCGGGCCGTGGACTGACTACACTACAGGAGAAAGGAATTTATCAGGTAAGCATAAATTATGTTTTCTCCTGTTAAGTGTAGTCAGTCCACGGGTCATCCATTACTTATGGGATACCAATACCAAAGCTAAAAGTACACGGATGACGGGAGGGACAGGCAGGATCTTTACACGGAAGGAACCACTGCCTGTAGAACCTTTCTCCCAAAAACAGCCTCCGAAGAAGCAAAAGTGTCAAATTTGTAAAATTTTGAAAAAGTGTGAAGTGAAGACCAAGTTGCAGCCTTGCAAATCTGTTCAACAGAGGCCTCGTTCTTAAAGGCCCAAGTGGAAGCCACAGCTCTAGTAGAATGAGCTGTAATCCTTTCAGGAGGCTGCTGTCCAGCAGTCTCATAGGCTAAACGTATTATGCTACGAAGCCAAAAAGAGAGAGAGGTAGCCGAAGCTTTTTGACCTCTCCTCTGTCCAGAATAAACGACAAACAGGGAAGAAGTTTGACGAAAATCCTTGGTTGCCTGCAAATAAAATTTCAGGGCACGGACGACGTCCAGATTGTGCAGAAGTCGTTCCTTCTTTGAAGAAGGGTTAGGGCACAATGATGGAACAACAATCTCTTGATTGATATTCTTGTTAGTGACTACCTTAGGTAAGAACCCAGGTTTAGTACGCAGAACTACCTTGTCTGAATGAAAAATCAGATAAGGAGAATCACAATGTAAGGCCGATAACTCAGAGACTCTTCGAGCCGAGGAAATAGCCATTAAAAACAGAACTTTCCAAGATAACAGCTTGATATCAATAGAATGAAGGGGTTCAAACGGAACACCTTGCAGAACGTTAAGAACTAAGTTTAAGCTCCACGGCGGAGCAACAGTCTTAAACACAGGCTTAATCCTAGCCAAAGCCTGACAAAAAGCCTGAACGTCTGGAACTTCTGACAGACGTTTGTGTAAAAGGATAGACAGAGCTGAGATCTGTCCCTTTAACGAACTAGCAGATAAACCCTTTTCTAAACCTTCTTGTAGAAAAGACAATATCCTAGGAATCCTAACCTTACTCCATGAGTAACTCTTGGATTCGCACCAATATAAGTATTTACGCCATATTTTATGGTAAATTTTCCTGGTAACAGGTTTCCTAGCCTTTATTAAGGTATCAATCACTGACTCCGAGAATCCCCGCTTTGATAGAATCAAGCATTCAATCTCCATGCAGTCAGCCTCAGAGAAATTAGATTTGGATGTTTGAAAGGACCCTGAATCAGAAGGTCCTGTCTCAGAGGCAGAGACCATGGTGGACAGGACGACATGTCCACTAGATCTGCATACCAGGTCCTGCGTGGCCACGCAGGCGCTATTAGAATCATCGATGCTCTCTCCTGTTTGATCCTGGCAATCAATCGAGGAAGCATCGGGAAGGGTGGAAACACATAAGCCATGTTGAAGACCCAAGGTGCTGTCAGAGCATCTATCAGTACTGCTCCCGGGTCCCTGGACCTGGATCCGTAACAAGGAAGCTTGGCGTTCTGGCGAGACGCCATGAGATCCAGATCTGGTTTGCCCCAATGATGAAGCAGTTGGGCAAACACCTCCGGATGAAGTTCCCACTCCCCCGGATGAAAAGTCTGGCGACTTAGGAAATCCGCCTCCCAGTTCTCCATGCCTGGGATGTGGATCGCTGACAGGTGGCAAGAGTGAGACTCTGCCCAGAGAATTATCTTTGAGACTTCCATCATCGCTAGGGAACTCCTTGTCCCTCCCTGATGGTTGATGTAAGCCACAGTCGTGACGTTGTCCGACTGAAACCTGATGAACCCCAGAGTTGCTAACTGAGGCCAAGCCAGAAGAGCATTGAAAACTGCTCTTAATTCCAGAATGTTTATTGGAAGGAGTCTCTCCTCCTGAGTCCATGATCCCTGAGCCTTCATGGAATTCCAGACTGCGCCCCAACCTAGCAGGCTGGCGTCTGTTGTTACAATCGTCCAATCTGGCCTGCGGAAGGGCATCCCCCTGGACAGATGTGGCCGAGAAAGCCACCATAGAAGAGAATCTCTGGTCTCTTGATCCAGATTTAGCATAGGGGACAAATCTGAGTAATCCCCATTCCACTGACTTAGCATGCACAATTGCAGCGGTCTGAGATGCAGGCGTGCAAAAGGTACTATGTCCATTGCCGCTACCATTAAGCCGATTACCTCCATGCATTGAGCCACTGACGGGTGTTGAATGGAATGAAGGACACGGCAAGCATTTAGAAGTTTTGATAACCTGTCCTCTGTCAGGTAAATTTTCATTTCTACAGAATCTATAAGAGTCCCTAAGAAGGGAACTCTTGTGAGTGGCAATAGAGAACTCTTTTCTACGTTCACCTTCCACCCATGCGACCTTAGAAATGCCAGAACTAACTCTGTATGAGACTTGGCAGTTTGGAAACTTGACGCTTGTATCAGAATGTCGTCTAGGTACGGAGCCACCGCTATTCCTCGCGGTCTTAGTACCGCCAGAAGAGAGCCCAGAACCTTTGTAAAGATTCTTGGAGCTGTAGCTAACCCGAAGGGAAGAGCTACAAACTGGTAATCCCTGTTTAGGAAGGCAAACCTTAGATACCGGTAATGATCCTTGTGAATCGGTATGTGAAGGTAGGCATCCTTTAAATCCACTGTGGTCATGTACTGACCCTCTTGGATCATAGGTAAGATGGTCCGAATAGTTTCCATTTTGAACGATGGAACTCTTAGGAATTTGTTTAGGATCTTTAAGTCCAAGATTGGTCTGAAGGTTCCCTCTTTTTTGGGAACCACAAACAGATTTGAGTAAAACCCTTGCCCGTGTTCCGACCGCGGAACTGGGTGGATCACTCCCATTAGTAAGAGGTCTTGTACACAGCGTAGAAATGCCTCTTTCTTTATCTGGTTTGCTGACAACCTTGAAAGATGAAATCTCCCTTTTGGAGGAGAAGCTTTGAAGTCCAGAAGATATCCCTGAGATATGATCTCTAACGCCCAGGGATCCTGGACATCTCTTGCCCAAGCCTGGGCGAAGAGAGAAAGTCTGCCCCCCACTAGATCCGTTTCCGGATCGGGGGCCCTCACTTCATGCTGTCTTAGGGGCAGCAGCAGGTTTTCTGGCCTGCTTGCCCTTGTTCCAGGACTGGTTAGGCTTCCAGCCCTGTCTGTAGCGAGCAACAGTTCCTTCCTGTCTTGGAGCGGAGGAAGTTGATGCTGCTCCTGCCTTGAAGTTACGAAAGGCACGAAAATTAGACTGTTTAGCCCTTGGTTTGGCCCTGTCTTGAGGCAGGGCATGGCCCTTACCTCCAGTAATGTCAGCGATAATTTCTTTCAAACCGGGCCCGAATAATGTCTGCCCTTTGAAAGGAATGTTAAGCAATTTAGATTTAGAAGTCACATCAGCTGACCAGGATTTAAGCCACATCGCTCTACGCGCTTGAATGGCGAATCCGGAGTTCTTAGCCGTAAGTTTAGTTAAGTGTACTACGGCATCAGAAATAAATGAATTAGCTAGCTTAAGGACTTTAAGCTTGTCTATAATCTCATCCAATGGAGCTGTGCTAAGGGTCTCTTCTAGAGACTCAAACCAGAATGCCGCCGCAGCCGTGACAGGCGCAATGCATGCAAGGGGTTGTAATATAAAACCTTGCTGAACAAACATTTTCTTAAGGTAACCCTCTAACTTTTTATCCATTGGATCTGAAAAAGCACAGCTATCCTCCACCGGGATAGTGGTGCGTTTAGCCAGAGTAGAAACTGCTCCCTCCACCTTATAAGTCCCGTGTGGTGGCGTCTATTGGAAACATTTTTCTAAATATAGGAGGGGGAGAAAAAGGCACACCGGGTCTATCCCACTCCTTGTTAACAATTTCTGTAAGCCTTTTAGGTATAGGAAAAACGTCAGTACACGCCGGTACCGCAAAATATTTATCCAGCCTACATACTTTCTCTGGAATTGCAACCGTGTTACAATCATTCAGAGCCGCTAATACCTCCCCTAGTAATACACGGAGGTTCTCAAGCTTAAATTTAAAATTTGAAATGTCTGAGTCCAGTTTACTTGGATCAGATCCGTCACCCACAGAATGAAGCTCTCCGTCCTCATGTTCTGCAAATTGTGACGCAGTATCAGACATGGCTCTATTATTATCAGCGCACTCTGTTCTTACCCCAGAGTGATTGCGTTTACCCCTAAATTCTGGCAATTTAGATAGTACTTCAGTCATAACATTAGCCATGTCTTGCAAAGTGATTTGTATGGGCCGCCCTGATGTACTTGGCGCCACAATATCACGCACCTCCTGAGCGGGAGGCGAAGGTACTGACACATGAGGAGAGTTAGTCGGCATAACTTCCCCCTCGTTGTCTGGTGATAATTTCTTTACATGTACAGATTGGCTTTTATTTAAAGTAGCATCAATGCAATTAGTACACAAATTTCTATTGGGCTCCACATTGTCCTTTAAACATAGTGAACAAAGAGATTCATCTGTGTCAGACATGCTTAAACAAACTAGCAATGAGACTAGCAAGCTTGGAAATACTTTTCTAAATAAATTTTCAAGCAATATAAAAAACGCTACTGTGCCTTTAAGAAGCACAAAAAACTGTCACAGTTGAAATAACAATGAACCAAAATAGTTATAGCAACCAATTTTTCACAGTAAATGTATTAAGTTAGCAAAGGATTGCACCCACCAGCAAATGGATGATTAACTCCTTAATACCCAAAAAACGGATAACAATTTAATATTAACGTTTTTATCACAGTCAAAACACACTATCACAGGTCTGCTGTGAGTGATTACCTCCCTCAAAACTAGTTTTGGAGACCCCTGAGCTCTGTAGAGACGTCCTGGATCATGGAGGAAGAAATAGGAAGACTGTGACAAAATTTTTACTGCGCAATAAAGCGCTAAAATAGGCCCCTCCCACTCATATTACAACAGTGGGGAAGTTCAGTAAACTGATTTTATTCAGAAACAAACGACAGCCATGTGGTAAAAATCATGCCCATAAAGTTTTATCACCAAGTACCTCAGAAAAAACGATTAACATGCCAGTAAACGCTTTTAAAATTGAAAATTATGAAATGTTATTAATAAGCCTGCTGCTAGTCGCTTTCACTGCAGTGCAGGCTCAAATATTACTTAAATATAGACAGTATTTTCTTAGTGAAATTCCATTCCCCAGAAATACCTCAGAGTATACATACATACATATCAGCCTGATACCAGTCGCTACTACTGCATTTAAGGCTGCACTTACATTACATCGGTATTAGCAGTATTTTCTCAGTCAATTCCATTCCTTAGAAAATAATATACTGCAACATACCTCCTTGCAGGTGAGCCCTGCCTGCTATCCCCTGTTCTGAAGTTACCTCACTCCTCAGAATGGCCGAGAACAGCAAGTGGATCTTAGTTACGACCGCTAAGATCATAGACAAACTCAGGTAGATTCTTCTTCTAATGCTGCCTGAGAAGAAACAACACACTCCGGTGTCGTTTAAAATAACAAACTTTTGATTGAAGAAATAAAAACTAAGTTTAACAACCACAGTCCTCTCACACGTCCTATCTATTAGTTAGGTGCAAGAGAATGACTGGGTATGACGTAGAGGGGAGGAGCTATATAGCAGCTCTGCTTGGGTGATCCTCTTGCACTTCCTGTTAGGGAGGAGATATAATCCCATAAGTAATGGATGACCCGTGGACTGACTACACTTAACAGGAGAAACTACCTTATCTGCATGGAACACCAGATAGGGTGAATTACACTGCAAAGCAGACAATTCTGAAACTCTTCGAGCAGAAGATATAGCTACCAAAAACAAAACTTTCCAAGATAATAACTTAATATCTATGGAATGTAAAGGTTCAAACGGAACCCCTTGAAGAACTGAAAGAACTAAATTTAGACTCCATGGAGGAGCCACAGGTCTATAGACAGGCTTGATTCTGACTAAAGCCTGTGCAAATGCTTGAACATCTGCTACTTCTGCCAGACGCTTGTGTAAAAGGATAGACAGAGCGGATATCTGTCCCTTTAAGGAACTAGCTGACAAACCTTTCTCCAATCCTTCTTGGAGAAAAGACAATATCCTTGGAATCCTAATCTTACTCCACGAGTAACCCATGGATTCACACCAAAAAATATATTTCCGCCATATCTTATGGTAAATTTTCCTGGTGACAGGCTTTCTAGCTTGGATCAGAGTATCTATGACTGATTCAGAGAACCCACGCTTGGATAGAATTAAGCGTTCAATCTCCAAGCAGTCAGCTGCAGAGAAACTAGATTTGGATGCTTGAATGGACCCTGTATTAGAAGATCCTGCCTCGTTGGCAGTGTCCATGGTGGGACAGATGACATGTCCACTAGGTCTGCATACCAAGTCCTGCGTGGCCACGCAGGCGCTATCAGAATTACAGAGGCCTTCTCCTGTTTGATTCTGGCTACCAGCCGAGGGAGAAGGGGAAACGGTGGAAAGACATAAGCTAGACTGAAGGACCAAGGCGCTACTAGAGCATCTATCAATGCCGCCTTTGGGTCCCTGGACCTGGATCCGTAAAGAGGAAGTTTGATGTTCTGACGGGACGCCATCAGATCCAACTCTGGAATGCCCCATAGCTGGGTCAGCTGAGCAAAAACCTCCGGGTGGAGTTCCCACTCCCCCGGGTGAAAAGTCTGACGACTTAGGAAATCCGCTTCCCAGTTGTCTACTCCTGATGTGAATTGCAGATAGATGGCAAGAGTGATCCTCCGCCCACCTGATTATTTTGGTTACTTCCTTCATCGCTAAGGAACTCTTTGTTCCTCCCTGATGATTGATGTATGCTACAGTCGTGATGTTGTCCGACTGAAATCTGATGAATTTGGACGCCGCTATATGGTTGTGCACTTGGCTAGTGTTGAAACTGCCCCCTCTACCTTAGGGACCGTCTGCCACGCGTCCCGCCTGGGATCAGTTATGGGGAACATTTTCTTAAAGATAGAGGGGGGGACAAAAGGTACACCTGGTCTCTCCCACTCCCTAGCAACAATATCCGCCACCCTCTTAGGGATCGGAAACGCATCAGTATATACAGGGACTTCTAGATATTTGTCCATTTTACACAATTTCTCTGGGACCACCATAGGGCCACAATCATCCAGAGTTAATAAAACCTCCCTAAGCAGTACGCAGAGGTGTTCCAATTTAAGTTTAAACGCTAGTTAATCTGATTCTGCCCCCTGAGAAACTTTTCCTGAGTCAGAAATTTCTAATCTAACACCACATTCACTTTACCCTCCCGTGGAGATGCCCTATCTGTTAGAGCGGCAAAGAGAATGACTGGGGGGCGGAGCCAGAGGGGGAGCTATATGGATAGCTTTGCTGTGTGCTCTCTTTGCCACTTCCTGTAGGGAATGAGAATATCCCACAAGTAAGGATGAATCCGTGGACTGGATACACCTTGCAAGAGAAATGTGGTTTTGCGTCCCTTAAAAGACAAGTGTGCTTTATTCCCCCTCCCACACTAATTTGTCACCATTTATCTATTTTACCTGTTGCAATGCATAAAGGGCCATTTACGAGTGGAGCGCTAACAGATACACACAAGAGATACAGGTTTATCGCAGGTGTGTGCAAGCGTCAGATTTTTTGCTCGTATTACAAGTTAAAAGTAAACGCGATTGCTTGAGTGCAATTGAAGTTAACGCGTGTTGGGTTAGCGTGTCCTTAGAGCTCTTTTATAGTATATTTATATATATATTTATTTATATATATATATATATATATGCTAAAGATTTATGCAATCTCAGCCTATTTAAATAAATTGTTTGTGATTTTAATAAACAAAAACAGCTATTTTACATACAAAATAAAGTTAAAGGTGTGCATGTGGAATTAGTCATTAAGTCATTAAGGCAGTATAGGGGCGTGGCTGTGTTGTTCCTGGCTTTACATAAAGAACTGAGACATTTATAAGGAAGGAAGCATTGAGGAATAAAGCTACCAAGCCTAGACTGTCCTGAAAAATGCGGAACAAAAGAAAGACGTAAGAAAGTAGTAGGATTCTCCAGTGATATTCTGAAACTGTAACACAGTAATTCTTGTCATAGGATGATTTATGCATGATGTACACACACAAAGACACACACTCTTAAAGGGCCACTAAACCCAAAATCTTTCTTTCATGATTCAGATAGAACATACAAATTTAAACAACATTACAATTTACTTCTATTATTTATTTTGCTTCATTTCTGAGATATCCTTATTTGAAGAAAAAGCAATGTACATGGGTGAGCCAATCACATGAGACTTCTATGTGCAGCAACCAATCAGCAGCTACTGAGAATATCTAGATATGCTTTTCAGCAAAGAATATCAGGAGAATAAAACAAATTAGATAATAGAAGTAAATTAGAAAGATGTTTAAAAATGCATGCTCTTTCTAAATCATGAAAGAAAAAATGTGGGTATCATGGCCCTTTAAGACCGCTGCTCCTTAACTGGTCCGCCTGCTTCTAGGCTGCGGACACCAATCCGCCCGATCTCATACGATCGGGTTGATTGACACCCCCTTCTGGCTGCAAATCTGCAGGGGGCGGCATTGCACAAGCAGTTCACAAGAACTGCTGGTGCAATGATAAATGCAGACAGCGTATGCTGTCGACATTTATCGTTGTACAGCGGACATGATACGCTACAGCATATAATGTCTGCTCGCACTATGATAAATTTACCCTAAAACTTTAATTTCAATAATTTGATAAAAAATAAAGTATAAAGAATGAAAATAAAGTATAAGATAAAACTACAAAAAAAAAATAATACAGGAATAAATACTTAGCACTGGAAGGGAAGTATAGACAAGATAAAAGTGCATTAATTAAACAGTGCAAGTCTGTCAGATCAAGATCATTTGGAATTTGCAAAAGCCTTAATAATTCAAGTGGATCGATTTTCATTCAGCTTCAAAATGCAGAAACAGAGTAGCCTAAATTTACTAAAATTGGAGTGGTAATAAAATAATCTGACTGACTTTGCATCTGTTATCCCTCTCCAATTCATTAAGAACCTCATTAAACTTGGATGATGACAGCAGACGTTTGTATTAACAGACTCGATTTAAAGTTAATACGAGTTAGACCATCATTTTTAAAGCATGGATTAATTTATATTCGCTCTGTAGTAGGATTGATTGACAAATGTTTCTGAGTCAACTCACCAGGAGATTAGAGAACTTCTATATTGAATAGAGAATTCAGAAAGATATCTGATACTAGTGAATTTTAATATAGAAGAGTACCTCACTATGGGCCTGATATTCTATAATATAATAAACAGGACATAAAAATCCTCGCCCACACTCGCAGGGGAGGCCCTCAAGGAAGTCTCTAAATAAAAAGTTGCAAGATGCCTCTCATAGAAAGTAATAGAGTTTGTACAAAAGGGCAAGAGGGCACATTTTCAAAATGTAACCCTTCAGCCAATATAAATCTGTTTCCACAGTTTAAAGGTATATGAAACCCGCATTTTTGGTTCAGCACCCTGGGTAGCGGTTACTGATTGATGGCTACATTTAGCCACCAATCAGCAAGCGCTACCCAGTTCTGACCCAAAAATGGTCCGGCACCTAAGCCTACATTCCTCCTTTTAAAATAAAGATATTAAGAGAAAGCAGAAAAATTGATAATAGAAGTAAATTAGAAAGTTGCTTAAAATTGGATGATCTATCTAAATCATAAAATAAAACATTTTGGGTTTCATTTCCCTTTAATATCTTATAATTGCCTCTATTTTCCTATGCATGCGTTTTCCTATTTGGGTAAAAAGTAGAGATGTGCATTCGGATTTTTGTTTTCGTTTTAACGAAAAGAATATCCAAATGATTACACTAAAGAAAAGTAAGTGATGAAAAATCTTCAGTATTCAATAATTTCATTTTTTAAAAGAGGTTAATACTTTAACGCTCTCTGGAGAGGGCTCTAACCCGATCCTCTTCTTGTCAGAGTGCTGGACGTGCTAACAGGAGGCAAAAGTTAGTGCAGGTACTGGGAACCGAGAGCGTTAAGCCTGCAGTTAGCACGGTCAGGGCGCTGGCAAGAGCAGGATCAGGTTAGCGTGTTCTCCAGAGAGCAGTTGTAGCTTTTAACATTTACATTCTTTTAACGACAATGATTGTAAATGTTTAACTAAAGTCCAGGGTACCGAATAGTGCAGCCAAGGAATATTTGCGGAAATTAATTAAAAATTTCTTGGCGGCACGAGTCTATTAATAAGTGTTTTGCATATTTTGACACAATCTCGACACCTTTTAGTTTGAAAAACTATAAACTAACTAACTTTCAGCTTAGTTCACGGAACGCCCCTGTTCAGCCAACTAGAAGAGACGTGGAAATTCATTTTACACTAAGGAAAACAATATCATCTGAATTTGGTATCATAAGTTCACATTTTACAGTATTATTTTGAATGTTTAGTGTAGTTTTATTGAGAGTTCTACTAGTGTTCTACTGTTTTTCCTGTGTGATTTCAATACAAATTTTATTTTTTGTGAGCCTTACTGTAATGCATGCATCTCCTTCTCATACTAAAATGGACATAATACTCATATGCTAAAGCACATGAAAGTTCTGCGGCATAACTGTAAAAAGCTGACAGGAAAATATCACCTGAGAATCTCTATGTAAAAAAGGAAGATATTTTACCTCACAATTTCCTCAGCTCACCAGAGTAAGTGCTGTGTAAAAAGTTATCTTTCAGTTACTTCCCAGCTACAGGTAAAATAAAAAAGGAAGAAATGAACAACAGCCAATCAGCAACAGCAGTGCTAAGGTCATGGACTCTTTTACTGTAATCTCATGAGATTTCCCTTAACTCTCATTAGATTTCATAGTAAACTTCCTTAAACTGAATAGGGAAATAACATGAGTGTGCATGAGGCATGCTCCCTTGCAGGTCCCGAAACAGGCATACTGATTTGCTGTTGAAAGTCCTTTACAATGGGGTGTGAATACTTAGGACATTTTGAGGTAAATTATCTTTCTTT
Source organism: Bombina bombina (assembly GCF_027579735.1). Classification (NCBI taxonomy): domain Eukaryota; kingdom Metazoa; phylum Chordata; class Amphibia; order Anura; family Bombinatoridae; genus Bombina; species Bombina bombina. The sequence goes on along the minus strand of NC_069499.1, from coordinate 1,505,835,620 downwards.
TTCTAGTCAGCTTTTTACAGTTATGTTGCATCACTTTTAAGTGTTTCAACATTTGGGTATCATGGCCCTTTAAATATATAAACACCCTATTTGTGAGACACACCAGGGGATTCATAGCACTGGTGAGATTTCTTAGAGAATCTAGCAAGCCCAGAGATTATTAAATAATTGCGCCCTTAGAATGCTTTGGGCCACAAGTCAAATTTAAACTTTCATGATTTAGATAGAGCAAGCAATTTGCACTCAGGTAGTGCAACAAACTGAAGACTTTGAGCAAAAGGTTATGTCTAAATAAAAAAGTTATAAGGGTTAAAAAAGTTATATGGGATATAAGGTATTTGAATTATACATGTGTATTTATGTGTTTATATGTGTTTTTATCTATATAAATACATTTATACACATATAAACGCATATATACACATGTTTACACATATATACATATGTATATATACTTTGGAGCATTTTTATTGAATAACAATATTAATAATGGTTTTTACTGGAAATATTTTACATTCCAATGTTCTTCACTTAGAAGAAAATGTTCTTTGTATTTCTAAATATGTACACATTTCTAAACAGTCCCCATTCACCTCAATGTAAAGGCACTTTCAGTGGCTTTTTTCCCCCCAAAACCCCCACATCCCCTCACTTTAACCTCTTATAAATGCGTTGTGCAGTTTTTTATTAAAAAAAAAAAAAAGCTCATATTTTTTTATTTATATTAAGGAATTGTCTACTTTATTTTGGGGGCAATAGGGGCACATTTTATTCCAATGGTTAACTGCGCTAAGCCCAAAGTGAAACCGCAAGCTCACGGGAGCATTAACCAGCCACTTGTAATGGCTGGTATTTAATGTGCACCCCTAAAAAGGGCAAATTTCCCCCCCTTTACAGGCACATGTTAAAACAGCACTCGAATTGTAATCTAGTCCAAATATTGGCTAAATACAAATGTAGTTTATTTTTTATTTTGACCATTTTTCTTGTAATTTAAAGTGCCATTATAGTGATACAATTGAATTAAAGCATGTAATTGCATCAATAGAGACACTGCAACGCTATGTGCTTAACTCCCTGCTTGGGAGTCGCAGAAAACGGTTGGTCCAGAGCGGAAACTGTTGCTGATCACATGACCTAGCTTCCTTATTGTATTTTAGAAACTGTACTGTTTGGTTTAATTATCAGAGATGATCACAGAGATCTGACAAATGTTCCAAAGCTTCACAAAGCTCCATAGATCCCAGAACAGAAATGTGCTTGGCTCTCAGTGGGGCTCAGGAACGCAAGCTATCTTGAGCTACATGGCCAAATTATGTGCTATAAAAGGACCCAGTCTGAGAACAATACATTTCTCATACAAACCCATATAATCATTTCACCACCAACGCCAGAAAATTCCTACCCAAAATTTCTTACTATCACTAAGCTGGTCCATGTTCAATGTCAACTATGCCAGTTGAATTAGCAATCATACCACACCATATCATTAAGAAAATGCTGCAAAATACAGGTAAATCGCTTCCAACCCCCTTACAACTGGGGCAATGCTCATCCAACTCCTTCTTCATGAACGAAGAAGAGACAGGGTGAGATGCAGTTGTAGGGAGACGTTTGATCAAACACTGCTGGAACTATTTCTTGCTTCACCTACTTGAAAGCCTACTAGTGTCATCTTAAAGCCATGGACTTGCTTCAATCTGTCTTTACCTAATGGTTACAAGGGTCTGATGCTTTTAATATGTACAGGAGAGACTGAAATAAACAATGGATTTCAGTGAGAAGACCATGTTTACATGTAGCATGTAAATGTATATTACATGAACCTGTATATTGCCTACCTCCCAATATATCCCAGAGTCCATCTGGCTTAATCAGGGAGGTCTTTATTGGTGTCATGACATTTACAGTAGTGGAGTTATATCACATGAGGGGAGGAGGTGGGAGCAGTAGACAGAGCTGTTGGAAGTAGGTGGACCTTTCTTAAATGGGGACTTTTATAAGAACCTAGGGAGTGGTTGAAGGGACAGCAGGTATAAGCCCTCAAGCCATGATTATCTCCCAAAAATATGGAATGTAGAGCTCTGAGATTGTAAGATATTAAGAGAAATGTTTCCACCTCTTGCATTCATTTATTCTGTTTAGTCTGCTTTATGTTATTGTGTTTCTTTTTTGAGCCATCATTGTCATTGTGTACCCCACCACATATACCCAGTGCTACGGAATAAATGTGAAACAGCGTAATGCTGAGTGTTTTTGAAGCTGAAGAATGAATATATAAATAACAGCCAATTTCACCAGCCTCTGTTCTCAGTACAAGAACCAACAAGTCTGGAATATATGTGCAAAAAGACTCTCAGAAGGTGGGCTTTCAAAATATAAATGCTTTGGTTTTTTCCAGGAAGAGAGCCTTAAAAAAGAAATTCTTCTCTATTTTTTTAACCATTTACCACCAAGGGAGGGAAACAAACACTTTATTGTTCTGAAAATTCTTTCAAAATTATTTTCCAATAAGAGACACTCAAAATAGCTTCATTATATATATATTTTTTTTCTCTATCCTTCCATATGGCGTTATATTGTTAACACATCATCAACAAGGTGATGGTTGTCATGGGTGCTAATATATGTTAATATAGTCCTAACAACATATAATTTAATTCCATAAATACTGAATGCAGAAGCCCCTGTATTCAACCATATTTTACTTACATGCAAACCATTGCACTTGGGTATGTTAATTTCTTGTTAGCAGTAATAGTCTAAAGAAAAATAATCATATGTGCTAAACCATTTTCTAAATTCAATTGTGGAAAACAGCATCAAGCTTTTCAGACATGGAACGCAGTATTAGCCGCTTCCACATGCATAAACAAAAAGAATTGGTTCTAGCCTCGAATATTCTTTAAAAAGGGACCTTTATTCTTGCTTCATATCAGGGTCCGTAGTGCAATATAGCAACAACGTTTTGACTAAGGGCTAATTGTAAACCCAAAACATTGTTGCTATCTTGTACTTTGGACCCAGATATGAAGCAAGAATAAAGGTCCCTTTTTAAGAATATTCAAGTCTGGAACCAATTCTTAAACCAAATGGTAAATTGTAAAAGGTAAATTATATTTCCAAATATTATTTTTAATAAGTGTCGGCCAAACATGCTCAGAGTAACTGAACAGGGTAGAATTTTGTGATGTGCGTTTGGAGATTACTACACATTGGTCAATACATTAGGGTTGGAATGAACATTTCTAATATTATGACACATATGTGCTATTCTAATTATGTGTTTACCCACTGCAAAGTCACCATCAAGAGCCACAAGCACTGCAGGTCAACAAGAAAGCACCGTCCATTGGTCAGTATGTTAGACTGCTACTTCTGATTGGCTCATCTACGGTTTTCTGCATGGGAGGTACAATTATTGTGGCAACAGATCGAACCTTTAAACCACTAAACACGGTAGAATAGCATAATCAATACATGCATAATAAATAGATGATGCACAAATCACTTACAGGATAGATTACGAGTTGTGCGTTAGGGTAAAAAAGCAGCGTTAAAAGGTCCTAACGCTGCTTTTTCCCTACCGCTGCTATTACGAGTCTTGAAGGTTTAGGGTCACCGCACACTTTTTTGGCCTTACCGCAAAACGACTTACATAAACTTCATTAAGTCTTTTTTCTATGGGACTTCCATAGCGCCGGTATTACGAGTCTGTCCTGGGAGGCCAAAAAGTGAGCGGTACACCCTACCCCGTCAAGAGTCCTAACGCATTTAAAAGTAGGTAGTTAAGAGTTTTATGGTACAACGCCGTAACATAAAACTCATAACTAAAGTGCTAAAAAGTACACTAACACCCATAAACTACCTATTAACCCCTAAACCGAGGCCCTCCCGCATCGCAAACACTATAATAAAATTATTAACTCCTAATCTGCCACTCCGGACATCGCCGCAACTATAATAAAACATATTAACCCCTAAACCGCCGTACTCCCGCATTGCAAACATTAGTTAAATATTATTAACCCCTAATCTGCCATCCCTAACATCGCCGCCACCTATCTACATTTATTAAAAACTAATCTGCCGCCCCCAACGTCGCCGCCACTATACTAAATGTATTAACCCCTAAACCTAAGTCTAACCCTAACACCCCCTAACTTAAAACAGAATTTATGTTTACCTGATAAATTACTTTCTCCAACGGTGTGTCCGGTCCACGGCGTCATCCTTACTTGTGGGATATTCTCTTCCCCAACAGGAAATGGCAAAGAGCCCAGCAAAGCTGGTCACATGATCCCTCCTAGGCTCCGCCTACCCCAGTCATTCGACCGACGTTAAGGAGGAATATTTGCATAGGAGAAACCATATGTTACCGTGGTGACTGTAGTTAAAGAAAATAAATTATCAGACCTGATTAAAAAAACCCGGGCGGGCCGTGGACCGGACACACCGTTGGAGAAAGTAATTTATCAGGTAAACATAAATTCTGTTTTCTCCAACATAGGTGTGTCCGGTCCACGGCGTCATCCTTACTTGTGGGAATCAATACCAAAGCTTTAGGACACGGATGAAGGGAGGGAGCAAATCAGGTCACCTAAATGGAAGGCACCACGGCTTGCAAAACCTTTCTCCCAAAAATAGCCTCAGAAGAAGCAAAAGTATCAAATTTGTAAAATTTAGAAAAAGTGTGCAGTGAAGACCAAGTCGCTGCCTTACATATCTGATCAACAGAAGCCTCGTTCTTGAAGGCCCATGTGGAAGCCACAGCCCTAGTGGAGTGAGCTGTGATTCTTTCAGGAGGCTGCCGTCCGGCAGTCTCATAAGCCAATCGGATAATGCTTTTAATCCAGAAGGAGAGAGAGGTAGAAGTTGCTTTTTGACCTCTCCGTTTACCAGAATAAACAACAAACAAAGACAAAGTTTGTCTGAAATCCTTAGTAGCTGCTAAGTAAAATTTGAGAGCACGAACTACATCCAAGTTGTGCAACAAACGTTCCTTCTTTGAAACTGGATTAGGACACAAAGAAGGCACAACTATCTCCTGGTTAATGTTTTTGTTAGAAACAACTTTTGGAAGAAAACCAGGTTTAGTACGCAAAACCACCTTATCTGCATGGAACACCAGATAAGGAGAAGAACACTGCAGAGCAGATAATTCTGAAACTCTTCTAGCAGAAGAAATTGCAACCAAAAACAAAACTTTCCAAGATAATAACTTAATATCAACGGAATGTAAGGGTTCAAACGGAACCCCCTGAAGAACTGAAAGAACTAGTTTGAGACTCCAAGGAGGAGTCAAAATTTTGTAAACAGGCTTGATTCTAACCAGAGCCTGAACAAAAGCTAGAACATCTGGCACAGCTGCCAGCTTTTTGTGAAGTAACACAGACAAGGCAGAAATCTGTCCCATCAAGGAACTTGCAGATAATCCTTTTTCCAATCCTTCTCGAAGGAAGGATAGACTCTTAGGAATCTTAACCTTGTCCCAAGGGAATCCTGCAGATTCACACCAACAGATATACCAAATTATGTGGTAATTTTTCTGGTTACAGGCTTTCAGGCCTGAACAAGAGTATTAATAACAGAATCTGAGAACCCTCGCTTTGATAAGATCAAGCGTTCAATCTCCAAGCAGTCAGCTGGAGTGGGTCGAACGGACCTAGAACAAGAAGGTCTCGTCTCAAAGGTAGCTTCCATGGTGGAGCCGATGACATATTCACCAGATCTGCATACCAAGTCCTGCGTGGCCACGCAGGAGCTATCAAAATCACCGACGCCCTCTCCTGATTGATCCTGGCTACCAGCCTGGGGATGAGAGGAAACGGCGGGAACACATAAGCTAGTTTGAAGGTCCAAGGTGCTACTAGTGCATCCACTAGAGCCGCCTTGGGATCTCTGGATCTGTACCCGTAGTAAGGAACTCTGAAGTTCTGACGAGAGGCCATCAGATCCATGTCTGGAATGCCCCACGGTTGAGTGACTTGGGCAAAGATTTCCGGATGGAGTTCCCACTCCCCCGGATGCAATGTCTGACGACTCAGAAAATCCGCTTCCCAATTTCCACTCCTGGGATGTGGATAGCAGACAGGTGGCAGGAGTGAGACTCCGCCCATAGAATGATTTTGGTCACTTCTTCCATCGCTAGGGAACTCCTTGTTCCCCCCTGATGGTTGATGTATGAACTTGGCCCTCGCTAGCTGAGGCCAAGCTTTGAGAGCATTGAATAACGCTCTCAGTTCCAGAATATTTATCGGTAGAAGAGATTCTACCCGAGACCAAAGACCCTGAGCTTTCAGGGATCCCCAGACCGCGCCCCAGCCCATCAGACTGGCGTCGGTCGTGACAATGACCCACTCTGGTCTGCGGAAGGTCATCCCTTGTGACAGGTTGTCCAGGGACAGCCACCAACGGAATGAGTCTCTGGTCCTCTGATTTACTTGTATCTTCGGAGACAAGTCTGAATAGTCCCCATTCCACTGACTGAGCATGAACAGTTGTAATGGTCTTAGATGAATGCGCACAAAAGGAACTATGTCCATTGCCGCTACCATCAAACCTATCACTTCCATGCACTGCGCTATGGAAGGAAGAGGAACGGAATGAAGTATCCGACAAGAGTCTAGAAGTTTTGTTTTTCTGGCTTCTGTCAGAAAAATCCTCATTTCTAAGGAGTCTATTATAGTTCCCAAGAAGGGAACCCTCGTTGACGGAGATAGAGAACTCTTTTCCACGTTCACTTTCCATCCGTGAGATCTGAGAAAGGCCAGGACAATGTCCGTGTGAGCCTTTACTTGAGGAAGGGACGACGCTCGAATCAGAATGTCGTCCAAGTAAGGTACTACAGCAATGCCCCTTGGTCTTAGCACCGCCAGAAGGGACCCTAGTACCTATGAGAAAATCCTAGGAGCAGTGGCTAATCCGAAAGAAAACGCCACGAACTGGAAATGCTTGTCCAGGAATGCAAACCTTAGGAACCGATGATGTTCCTTGTGGATAGGAATATGTAGATACGCATCCTTGAAATCCACCTTGGTCATGAATTGACCTTCCTGGATGGAAGGAAGAAGTGTTCGAATGGTTTCCATCTTGAACGATGGAACCTTGAGAAACTTGTTCAAGATCTTGAGATCTAAGATTGGTCTGAACGTTCCCTCTTTTTTGGGAACTATGAACAGATTGGAGTAGAACCCCATCCCTTGTTCTCCTAATGGAACAGGATGAATCACTCCCATTTTTAGCAGGTCTTCTACCCAATGTAAGAATGCCTGTCTTCTTATGTGGTCTGAAGACAACTGAGACCTGTGGAACCTCCCCCTTGGAGGAAGCCCCTTGAACTCCAGAGAATAACCTTGGGAGACTATTTCTAGCGCCCAAGGATCCAGAACATCTCTTGCCCAAGCCTGAGCGAAGAGAGAGAGTCTGCCCCCCACCAGATCCGGTCCCGGATTGGGGGCCCGCATTTCATGCTGTCTTGGTAGCAGTGGCAGGTTTCCTGGCCTGCTTTCCTTTGTTCCAGCCTTGCATAGGTCTCCAGGCTGGATTGGCTTGAGAAGTATTACCTTCCTGCTTAGAGGACGTAGCCCTTGGGGCTGATCCGTTTCTGCGAAAGGGACGAAACTTAGGTTTATTTTTGGTCTGGAAAAGACCTATCCTGAGGAAGGGCGTGGCCCTTGCCCCCAGTGATATCAGAGATAATCTCTTTCAAGTCAGGGCCAAAGAGTGTTTTCCCCTTGAAAGGAATGTCAAGCAATTTGTTCTTGGAAGACGCATCCGCTGCCCAAGATTTTAACCAAAGCGCTCTGCGCCACAATAGCAAACCCAGAATTTTTTCGCCGCTAACCTAGCCAATTGCAAGGTGGCGTCTAGGGTGAAAGAATTAGCCAATTTAAGAGCACGAATTCTGTCCATAATCTCCTCATAAGAAGAAGAATTACTAATAATTGCCTTTCCTAGCTCATCAAACTAGAAACACGCGGCTGCAGTGACAGGGACAATGCATGCAATTGGTTGTAGAAGGGAACCTTGCTGAACAAACATCTTTTTTAGCAGACCTTCTAATTTTTTATCCATAGGATCTTGGAAAGCACAACTATCTTCTATGGGTATAGTGGCGCGCTTGTGTAGAGTAGAAACCGCCCCCCTCGACCTTGGGGACTGTCTGCCATCAGTCCTTTCTGGGGTCGACTATAGGAAAACAATTTTATAAATATGGGGGGAGGTACTAAAGGTATACCGGGCCTGTCCCATTCTTTACTAACAATGTACGCCACCCGCTTGGATATAGGAAAAGCTTCGGGGGGCCCCGGGGCCTCTAAGAACTTTTCCATTTTACATAGTGGTTCTGGAATGACCAGATAATCACAATCATCCAAATTGGATAACACCTCCTTAAGCAGAGCGCGGAGATGTTCCAACTTAAATTTAAAAGTAATCACATCAGGTTCAGCTTGTTGAGAAATGTTTCCTGAATCTGAAATTTCTCCCTCAGACAAAACCTCCCTGGCCCCCTCAGACTGGTGTAGGGGCCCTTCAGAAACCATATCATCAGCGTTCTCATGCTCTACAGAATTTTCTAAAACAGAGCAGTCGCGCTTTCGCTGATAAGTGGGCATATTGGCTAAAATGTTTCTGATAGAATTATCCATTACAGCCGTTAAATGTTGCATAGTAAGGAGTATTGGCGCACTAGATGTACTAGGGGCCTCCTGTATGGGCAAGACTGGTGTAGACGAAGGAGGGGATGATGCAGTACCATGCTTACTCCCCTCACTTGAGGAATCATCTTGGGCATCATTTTTACTAAATTTTTTTTATGACATAAAATACATATAGTTAAATGAGAAGGAACCTTGGTTTCCCCACAGTCAGAACACAATCTATCTGGTAGTTCAGACATGTTAAACAGGCATAAACTTGATAACAAAGCACAAAAAACGTTTTAAAATAAAACCGTTACTGTCACTTTAAATTTTAAACTAAACACACTTTATTACTGCAATTGCGAAAAAGTATGAAGGAATTGTTCAAAATTCACCAAAATTTCACCACAGTGTCTTAAAGCCTTAAAAGTATTGCACACCAAATTTGGAAGCTTTAACCCTTAAAATAACGGAACCGGAGCCGTTTTTATATTTAACCCCTTTACAGTCCCTGGAATCTGCTTTGCTGAGACCCAACCAAGCCCAAAGGGGAATACGATACCAAATGATGCCTTCAGAAAGACTTTTCTATGTATCAGAGCTCCACACACATGCAGCTGCATGCCATGCTGTCCTCAAAAACAAGTGCGCCATACCGGCGCGAAAATGAGGCTCTGACTATGATTAGGGAAAGCCCCTAAAGAATAAGGTGTCTAAAACAGTGCCTGCCGATATAATCATATCAAAATACCCAGAATAAATGATTCCTCAAGGCTAAATATGTGTTAATAATGAATCGATTTAGCCCAGAAAAAGTCTACAGTCTTAATAAGCCCTTGTGAAGCCCTTATTTACTATCTTAATAAACATGGCTTACCGGATCCCATAGGGAAAATGACAGCTTCCAGCATTACATCGTCTTGTTAGAATGTGTCATACCTCAAGCAGTAAGAGACTGCACACTGTTCCCCCAACTGAAGTTAATTGCTCTCAACAGTCCTGTGTGGAACAGCCATGGATTTTAGTTACGGTGCTAAAATCATTTTCCTCATACAAACAGAAATCTTCATCTCTTTTCTGTTTCTGAGTAAATAGTACATACCAGCACTATTTTAAAATAACAAACTCTTGATTGAATAATAAAAACTACAGTTAAACACTAAAAAACTCTAAGCCATCTCCGTGGAGATGTTGCCTGTACAACGGCAAAGAGAATGACTGGGGTAGGCGGAGCCTAGGAGGGATCATGTGACCAGCTTTGCTGGGCTCTTTGCCATTTCCTGTTGGGGAAGAGAATATCCCACAAGTAAGGATGACGCCGTGGACCGGACACACCTATGTTGGAGAAATATAATTTAAATAAATCTAAATAAAAATTAATATTATTACCTAAATAATTCCTATTTAAAACTTAATACTTACCTATAAAATAAACCCTAAGCTAGCTACAATATAATTAATAGTTACATTATAGCTATCTTAGGGTTTATTTTTATTTTACAGGCAAGTTTGTATTTATTTTAACTAGGTACAATAGTTATTAAATAGTAATTAACTACTTAATAACTACCTAGCTAAAATAAATACAAAAGTACCTGTAAAATAAAACCTAACCTAAGTTACAATAACACCTAACCCAACCCTACAATTAAATACATTTACTAAATTAAAAACAATTAAATAAATTAAATTAAATTAGCTAAAGTACAAAAACAAACAAACACTAAATTACAGAAAATAAACAAATTACAAGATATTTAAACGAATTACACCTAATCTAATAGCCCTATCAAAATAAAAAAGCCCCCCCAAAATAAAAAAAAACCCTAGTCTAAACTAAACTATCAATAGCTCTTAAAAGGGCCTTTTGCGGGGCATTGCCCCAAAGAAATCAGCTCTTTTACCTATAAAAAAAAATACAAACAACCCCCCCAACAGTAAAACCCACCACCCACACAACCAACCCCCCCAAATAAAATACTATCTAAAAAAAACTAAGCTCCCCATTGCCCTGAAAAGGGCATTTGGATGGGCATTTCCCTTAAAAGGGCAGTTAACTCTATTGCAAGCCCAAACCCTAACCTAAAAATAAAACCAACCCAATACACACTTAAAAAACCTAACACTAACCCCCTAAAGATCGACTTGCAGTTCTGAAGACCGGACATCCATCCTCAAGGAAGCGGCAGAAGTCTTCATCCAAGCCAGGCCGAAGTCCTCAACGAAGCCGGGAGAAGTCTTCATCTATGCCGGGTGAAGTAGTCCTCCAGATGGGCAGAAGTCTTCATCCAGACGGCATCTTCTATCTTCATCCATCCGACGCAGAGCGGGTCCATCTTCAAGACATCCGACGTGGAGCATCCTCTTCATCCGGAGTCTTTTTACTGAATGAAGGTACCTTTAAGTGACGTCATCCAAGATGGCGTCCCATAGATTCCGATTGGCTGATAGAATTCTATCAGCCAAACGAAATTAAGGTAGAAAAAACCCTATTGGCTGATGCAATCAGCCAATAGGAATAAAGTTCAATTCTATTGGCTGATCCAATCAGCCAATAGGATTGAGCTCGCATTCTATTGGCTGTTCCAATCATTTCAAATTAAGTGTCCTAATATATAATAATTAAAAATAAAACTAATGTTTTCTTTATGATAACTAAATGTTAGTGTAGCAGTAATTTGTTTGGTGTTTTCTTTATAAGCCCAATTTGTTCAAATAATAGTAATTCTGTATTATAATAACCAACATGACAAAAATGTAACAGATATAGACAGTCATAGAAACATAGAGCTCCCAACCTTTGTGCATTCTGTAAAATTAGCACGATGTGGGAGCTCTGTCTGTTGTACCTCCCACAGCCCCCACTACTTGCCCCAATCTGCCCAAACTCTACACCGCTCCGACCAATTCTCCCCAATCAGCTCATTGGTGTTGTATTGTATATTATGATATTATAGTCCACCTGGATTAAAAAAAGTATGGGCTAGATTACAAGTGCTATTAAAGTGAAGGTAAACTTTGATGAATGAAAGCCCGGTTTTTAAAAATACTATTAAAAACAGGGGCACTTTTATTCATCAAAGTTTAGAAAGCAGCCGTTTTGTTTAAAAACTTACCTTTCTTCTTTTCATAGCCAAAGCAGCTTCCCCCACCCAGAGATCCTCTCTTCACACGTCAGCAATGACTAAACCAGCTTCCTCCAATCACGGCTTTCCCCCAAGGGGAATCATTGCCTGAGGCCGTGCCGTGATTGGAGGAAGACAGATTAGTCATTGCTGACGTGTAAAGAGAGGATCTCCGGGTGGGGGAAGCTGCTCTGGCTGTGAAAAGAAGAAAGGTAAGTTTTTAAACAAAACGGCTGCTTTCTAAACTTTGATGAATGAAAGTGCCCCTGTTTTTAATAGTATTTTTACAAACTTAGCTATTATTCATCAAAGTTTACCTTCACTTTAAGTGCTAACACCGCTCAAGTTAAATCAATAGCGCTATTATTCTTGTTGAAAGTAAAGTGAAAGCATCAGGCTCACTACCATCTTGAGGTCTGATAGTGCGGATGCGCTAGACCCCACCCCTCATAGACTTGTATGAGGCATGCTACAAAATTCTATTCTGGCTTTCACTAGAGCATTATCCCGTAGGTGTGCTAAGGTGCTATTCTGGCGCAGTCCTGCAATATTAATAGTGCACCCTGCCCTATCAATAGCACTTCACTTGTAATCTGAGCCTATGTTGCTACAAAAAAACAAAAACAAATAAAGCATAAGCCACCAACCAGGAAGCTGGTTGGTCAGCGTTTCATTCAGAGCTCCTTAAGTGTGGTATAACCTTCCGGAATGCACCAAATCCTGCGGCAACCTGAGATCCTTGAAAAGAAATGTCTATCTTTATAAACAAATCATAGAAACATAGATATTGACGGCTGATAAAAGCCATAGGCCCAGCAAGTCTGCCCGATATTTCCTAAAAGTATAAACTTCTCTAGTTTGTAGGATAGCCTTATGCTTGTCCCAGACATTCTTAAAGTCCCCCACAAAATCCTGTAAAGACTGTAAATTATAAAAAGACCTGTGTATCACTATGTAAAAATGTAACTATGTGCACAATATGTAATGTATTAATGGCATATCCCAGGACATACCTGGTAAAACATTTTAGTAATAAATAAAATTGTATATTTAAAAAAAATTGTTACATCACATACTTATGGCACGCTCCTAACTAAATAGCTGATAATTTGCCTCTGAGCTTGATTTCACTGACTGCAGTTATAGTTCCTAATAAATCCATGTTATATATATCAGCATACGTTATCCATGCTTTATCTATCATGTATTAAAAACATAATTTTAATGTTTCTTTAATATCCCTTTAAATGATAAAACAACAGACCATGGGTGCTCTAGAGATTTTGGACACAACCTGAAATATAATATTCTCCTATAAAATATTAAAACAAAGGTTTACAGTCAAACTACAATTTCCAGGTGGCTTCTGTAAAAGCAAGGAGAATCTAAAAACGAACACTTCACTCTTATAAACATACAGTAGACATTGACGTCAAGTAAGAATGAATTAGCTGCCAAACGTTTTTTTGGTCTAAGTACTATAGTGATCACTTGATAAGTATATTAGACTTTATTTGGATTATGGGAAAGACAGCTTTCAAGCTTCAACTCAATGTTTACTAATTATAAACCAGAAAAATACAAACTGAAAAAGGAAAAGGTAAATATAGATGCAATGGAGAAAGAATCACATGAAAACGGATCATTGCGCCAGCAGTTCTTGTGAACTGCTAGTGCAATACCGCCCCCTGCAGATTCAAGGCCAATCGGGAACTAGCAGGGGGTGTCAATCAACCCGATCGTATTGGATCGGGTTGATTGCTGTCCGCCGCCTCAGAGCAGACCGCTGCTTAATAACTTGTGTTTCTGGCGAGCCGTTCAGAGCTTGATAAATAGATCCCTGTGATTTGAAGAGAATTTTTATTTTACTTCTATTATCAAATGTATTTCATTCTTTTGGTATCCTTTGTTGAAAAGCATATCGGTAGCTTCAGGAACAGCAGTGTACTACAGGGAGCTAGCTGGTGATTGGTAGCTACATATATCTCTTCTCATTGGCTTACCACATGTATTCGGCTGGCTCCCCGTAGTACATTGTTGCTCTGGAGCTGACTTAATGGAATATTTAACAGTTCTCATTAAGTAAAAAAAAAACAGAATTTATGTTTACCTGATAAATTTCTTTCTCCAACGGTGTGTCCGGTCCACGGCGTCATCCTTACTTGTGGGATATTCTCTTCCCCAACAGGAAATGGCAAAGAGCCCAGCAAAGCTGGTCACATGATCCCTCCTAGGCTCCGCCTACCCCAGTCATTCAACCGACGTTAAGGAGGAATATTTGCATAGGAGAAACCATATGGTACCGTGGTGACTGTAGTTAAAGAAAATAAATTATCAGACCTGATTAAAAAACCAGGGCGGGCCGTGGACCGGACACACCGTTGGAGAAAGAAATTTATCAGTTAAACATAAATTCTGTTTTCTCCAACATAGGTGTGTCCGGTCCACGGCGTCATCCTTACTTGTGGGAACCAATACCAAAGCTTTAGGACACGGATGAAGGGAGGGAGCAAATCAGGTCACCTAAATGGAAGGCACCACGGCTTGCAAAACCTTTCTCCCAAAAATAGCCTCAGAAGAAGCAAAAGTATCAAACTTGTAAAATTTGGTAAAAGTGTGCAGTGAAGACCAAGTCGCTGCCCTACATATCTGATCAACAGAAGCCTCGTTCTTGAAGGCCCATGTGGAAGCCACAGCCCTAGTGGAATGAGCTGTGATTCTTTCGGGAGGCTGCCGTCCGGCAGTCTCGTAAGCCAATCTGATGATGCTTTTAATCCAAAAAGAGAGAGAGGTAGAAGTTGCTTTTTGACCTCTCCTTTTACCTGAATAAACAACAAACAAGGAAGATGTTTGTCTAAAATCCTTTGTAGCATCTAAATAGAATTTTAGAGCGCGAACAACATCCAAATTGTGCAACAAACGTTCCTTCTTTGAAACTGGTTTCGGACACAGAGAAGGTACGATAATCTCCTGGTTAATGTTTTTGTTAGAAACAACTTTTGGAAGAAAACCAGGTTTAGTACGTAAAACCACCTTATCTGCATGGAACACCAGATAAGGAGGAGAACACTGCAGAGCAGATAATTCTGAAACTCTTCTAGCAGAAGAAATTGCAACTAAAAACAAAACTTTCCAAGATAATAACTTAATATCAACGGAATGTAAGGGTTCAAACGGAACCCCCTGAAGAACTGAAAGAACTAAATTGAGACTCCAAGGAGGAGTCAAAGGTTTGTAAACAGGCTTGATTCTAACCAGAGCCTGAACAAAGGCTTGAACATCTGGCACAGCTGCCAGCTTTTTGTGAAGTAACACCGACAAGGCAGAAATCTGTCCCTTCAGGGAACTTGCAGATAATCCTTTTTCCAATCCTTCTTGAAGGAAGGATAGAATCCTAGGAATCTTAACCTTGTCCCAAGGGAATCCTTTAGATTCACACCAACAGATATATTTTTTCCAAATTTTGTGGTAAATCTTTCTAGTTACAGGCTTTCTGGCCTGAACAAGAGTATCGATAACAGAATCTGAGAATCCTCGCTTCGATAAAATCAAGCGTTCAATCTCCAAGCAGTCAGCTGGAGAGAAACCAGATTCGGATGTTCGAACGGACCCTGAACAAGAAGGTCTCGTCTCAAAGGTAGCTTCCAAGGTGGAGCCGATGACATATTCACCAGATCTGCATACCAAGTCCTGCGTGGCCACGCAGGAGCTATCAAGATCACCGACGCCCTCTCCTGATTGATCCTGGCTACCAGCCTGGGGATGAGAGGAAATGGCGGGAACACATAAGCTAGTTTGAAGGTCCAAGGTGCTACTAGTGCATCCACTAGAGCCGCCTTGGGATCCCTGGATCTGGCCCCGTAGCAAGGAACTTTGAAGTTCTGACGAGAGGCCATCAGATCCATGTCTGGAATGCCCCACAGCTGAGTGACTTGGGCAAAGATTTCCGGATGGAGTTCCCACTCCCCCGGATGCAATGTCTGACGACTCAGAAAATCCGCTTCCCAATTTTCCACTCCTGGGATGTGGATAGCAGACAGGTGGCAGGAGTGAGACTCCGCCCATAGAATGATTTTGGTCACTTCTTCCATCGCTAGGGAACTCCTTGTTCCCCCCTGATGGTTGATGTACGCAACAGTTGTCATGTTGTCTGATTGAAACCGTATGAACTTGGTCCTCGCTAGCTGAGGCCAAGCCTTGAGAGCATTGAATATCGCTCTCAGTTCCAGAATATTTATCGGTAGAAGAGATTCTTCCCGAGACCAAAGACCCTGAGCTTTCAGGGATCCCCAGACCGCGCCCCAGCCCATCAGACTGGCGTCGGTCGTGACAATGACCCACTCTGGTCTGCGGAATGTCATCCCTTGTGACAGGTTGTCCAGGGACAGCCACCAACGGAGTGAGTCTCTGGTCCTCTGATTTACTTGTATCTTCGGAGACAAGTCTGTATAGTCCCCATTCCACTGACTGAGCATGCACAGTTGTAATGGTCTTAGATGAATGCGCGCAAAAGGAACTATGTCCATTGCCGCTACCATCAACCCGATCACTTCCATGCACTGAGCTATGGAAGGAAGAGGAACGGAATGAAGTATCCGACAAGAGTCTAGAAGTTTCGTTTTTCTGACCTCTGTCAGAAAAATCCTCATTTCTAAGGAGTCTATAATTGTTCCCAAGAAGGGAACCCTTGTTGACGGGGATAGAGAACTCTTTTCCACGTTCACTTTCCATCCGTGAGATCTGAGAAAGGCCAGGACGATGTCCGTGTGAGCCTTTGCTTGAGGAAGGGACGACGCTTGAATCAGAATGTCGTCCAAGTAAGGTACTACCGCAACGCCCCTTGGTCGTAGCACAGCTAGAAGGGACCCTAGTACCTTTGTGAAAATCCTTGGAGCAGTGGCTAATCCGAAAGGAAGCGCCACGAACTGGTAATGTTTGTCCAGGAATGCGAACCTTAGGAACCGATGATGTTCCTTGTGGATAGGAATATGTAGATACGCATCCTTTAAATCCACCGTGGTCATGAATTGACCTTCCTGGATGGAAGGAAGAATAGTTCGAATGGTTTCCATCTTGAACGATGGAACCTTGAGAAACTTGTTTAAGATCTTGAGATCTAAGATTGGTCTGAACGTTCCCTCTTTTTTGGGAACTATGAACAGATTGGAGTAGAACCCCATCCCTTGTTCTCTTAATGGAACTGGATGAATCACTCCCATTTTTAACAGGTCTTCTACACAATGTAAGAACGCCTGTCTTTTTATGTGGTCTGAAGACAACTGAGACCTGTGGAACCTCCCCCTTGGGGGAAGTCCCTTGAATTCCAGAAGATAACCTTGGGAGACTATTTCTAGTGCCCAAGGATCCAGAACATCTCTTGCCCAAGCCTGAGCGAAGAGAGAGAGTCTGCCCCCCACCAGATCCGGTCCCGGATCGGGGGCCAACATTTCATGCTGTCTTGGTAGCAGTGGCAGGTTTCTTGGCCTGCTTTCCCTTGTTCCAGCCTTGCATTGGTCTCCAAGCTGGCTTGGCTTGAGAAGTATTACCCTCTTGCTTAGAGGACGTAGCACTTTGGGCTGGTCCGTTTTTACGAAAGGGACGAAAATTAGGTCTATTTTTTGCCTTGAAAGGCCGATCCTGAGGAAGGGCGTGGCCCTTACCCCCAGTGATATCAGAGATAATCTCTTTCAAGTCGGGGCCAAACAGCGTTTTCCCCTTGAAAGGAATGTTTAGTAGCTTGTTCTTGGAAGACGCATCAGCCGACCAAGATTTCAACCAAAGCGCTCTGCGCGCCACAATAGCAAACCCAGAATTCTTAGCCGCTAACCTAGCCAATTGCAAAGTGGCGTCTAGGGTGAAAGAATTAGCCAATTTGAGAGCATTGATTCTGTCCATAATCTCCTCATAAGGAGGAGAATCACTATCGAGCGTCTTTATCAGCTCATCGAACCAGAAACATGCGGCTGTAGCGACAGGGACAATGCATGAAATTGGTTGTAGAAGGTAACCCTGCTGAACAAACATCTTTTTAAGCAAACCTTCTAATTTTTTATCCATAGGATCTTTGAAAGCACAACTATCCTCTATGGGTATAGTGGTGCGTTTGTTTAAAGTGGAAACCGCTCCCTCGACCTTGGGGACTGTCTGCCATAAGTCCTTTCTGGGGTCGACCATAGGAAACAATTTTTTAAATATGGGGGGAGGGACGAAAGGAATACCGGGCCTTTCCCATTCTTTATTAACAATGTCCGCCACCCGCTTGGGTATAGGAAAAGCTTCTGGGAGCCCCGGCACCTCTAGGAACTTGTCCATTTTACATAGTTTCTCTGGGATGACCAACTTTTCACAATCATCCAGAGTGGATAATACCTCCTTAAGCAGAATGCGGAGATGTTCCAACTTAAATTTAAATGCAATCACATCAGGTTCAGCCTGTTGAGAAATGTTCCCTGAATCAGTAATTTCTCCCTCAGACAAAACCTCCCTGGCCCCATCAGACTGGGTTAGGGGCCCTTCAGAGATATTAATATCAGCGTCGTCATGCTCTTCAGTATCTAAAACAGAGCAGCCACGCTTACGCTGACAAGGGTTCATTTTGGCTAAAATGTTTTTGACAGAATTATCCATTACAGCCGTTAATTGTTGCATAGTAAGGAGTATTGGCGCGCTAGATGTACTAGGGGCCTCCTGAGTGGGCAAGACTCGTGTAGACGAAGGAGGGAATGATGCAGTACCATGCTTACTCCCCTCACTTGAGGAATCATCTTGGGCATCATTGTCATTATCACATAAATCACATTTATTTAAATGAATAGGAATTCTGGCTTCCCCACATTCAGAACACAGTCTATCTGGTAGTTCAGACATGTTAAACAGGCATAAACTTGATAACAAAGTACAAAAACGTTTTAAAATAAAACCGTTACTGTCACTTTAAATTTTAAACTGAACACACTTTATTACTGCAATTGCGAAAAAACATGAAGGAATTGTTCAAAATTCACCAAATTTTCACCACAGTGTCTTAAAGCCTTAAAAGTATTGCACACCAAATTTGGAAGCTTTAACCCTTAAAATAACGGAACCGGAGCCGTTTTAAACTTTAACCCCTTTACAGTCCCTGGTATCTGCTTTGCTGAGACCCAACCAAGCCCAAAGGGGAATACGATACCAAATGACGCCTTCAGAAAGTCTTTTCTAAGTATCAGAGCTCCTCTCACATGCGACTGCATGCCATGCCTCTCAAAAACAAGTGCGCCACACCGGCGCGAAAATGAGGCTCTGCTTAAGCTTTGGGAAAGCCCCTAAGGAATAAGGTGTCTAATACAGTGCCTGCCGATATTATTATATCAAAATACCCAGATAAAATGATTCCTCAAGGCTAAATATGTGTTAATAATGAATCGATTTAGCCCAGAAACAGTCTACAGTCTTAATAAGCCCTTGTGAAGCCCTTATTTATGATCGTAATAAACATGGCTTACCGGATCCCATAGGGAAAATGACAGCTTCCAGCATTACATCGTCTTGTTAGAATGTGTCATACCTCAAGCAGCAAGAAACTGCACACTGTTCCCCCAACTGAAGTTAATTGCTCTCAACAGTCCTGTGTGGAACAGCCATGGATTTTAGTTACGGTTGCTAAAATCATTTTCCTCATACAAACAGAAATCTTCATCTCTTTTCTGTTTCTGAGTAAATAGTACATACCAGCACTATTTCAAAATAACAAACTCTTGATTGAATAATAAAAACTACAGTTAAACACTAAAAAACTCTAAGCCATCTCCGTGGAGATGTTGCCTGTACAACGGCAAAGAGAATGACTGGGGTAGGCGGAGCCTAGGAGGGATCATGTGACCAGCTTTGCTGGGCTCTTTGCCATTTCCTGTTGGGGAAGAGAATATCCCACAAGTAAGGATGACGCCGTGGACCGGACACACCTATGTTGGAGAAAATATGTTAAATCAAAGTAAACATAAAAAGGATGTGTTGAATATTGGGGCCACAGTGATACAGTTGTTTCGCTTTAGGCATCAAGGGTACCACACAGCAAATTCCGATCACCATGCTTGCAGGGGCCCACCAGCATCCTCTACTATTAGTTGTTACTGAATTGTTTCCAGAAAAAAATTATATTTATCTAGCAAAATAAAAAGTGAAAATACTTACAATACATTCATTTTTGCATCCAGATATTGTTCAATGCAGTGATTGATTTTAACCCCTTTCCGATGTTATGACGTTCTATGCCGTCCTAACTACTCTGGGCTTTAGCGCCGTTAGGACAGCATGGAACATCCTAACCGCTCGTCTATCCTGAAACCATAGCCGCTTCCTATATGGGATTGTGGGCTGGGGGCGTGTTTAGCGTTATATACACTACCCCCCCCCAACCTGATCCCATAATATAAATTTTTACTCATTTGTTTACATCTGAACTTTGTTTTAATGTAGACATATGAGTCCCGGCAGGAAGGAGTTAATGTCCCTGTAAGTATAACCAAAAACAATAGTAAAAAAAATGGACACTTTTTGAACAATATTTCAATAATAATAAGATGGGAAAAAGACAGCCAATCAGAGGTTGCATCGGCTGAGCCTTTAGCAGGGGAGAGACAGACAATGAAGCAGTACTGAGCATGCTCATCTAGCTTTCATTCATCTCTTCCTTCACCTCTGATTGGCTGTATCATTCCTAACCCTCTTTTCAGAGAAAGAAAACTAATTAGGTTTATATTTTTAAATAGCAAACATTAAAGGGAAACTAAACCTATTTTTTTCTTTCATTATTCAGGCAGAGCATGTCATTTTAAGCAACTTTCTAATTTACTCTTATGAATTTTCTTCGTTCTCTTGGTATCTTAATTTGAAAAGCAGGAATGTAAACTTAGGAGCCGGACCATTTTTGGTTCAGACCCTGGGCAGCGCTTGCTGATTGGTGGCTACACCAATCAACAAGCTCTACCCAGGTGCTGAACCAAAAATGGGCTGGCTCCTAAGCTTACAGTCTTGCTTTTTCAAATAAAGATTCCAAGAGATCGAAGAAAAATTGACAATAGGAGTAAACTAGAAAGTTGCTTAAAATTGTCTGCTCTATCTGAATCAGGAAATAAAAAAAAATAGTATAGTATCCCTTTAAGTATAACAAATGTTTGGGTTTTTTATACTGCTTGTTTTTATTACACTTAGTGGACTGAAAGTTGAACATTAATCTTAAAGGGACACTGAACCCAAATTTTTTTTCTTTTGTGATTGAGATAGAGCATGCAATTTTAAGCAACTTTCTAATATACTCCTATTATCAATTTTTCTTCATTCTCTTGCTATGTTTATTTGAAAAGCAAGAATGTAAGTTTAGATGCCGGCCCATTTTTGTTGAACAAACTGGATTGTCCTTGCTGATTGGACAGCACCAATAAACAAGTGCTGTCCATGGTGCTGAACCAAAAATGTGCTGGCTCCTTAGCTTAGATTCCTTCTTTTTCAAATAAAGATAGCAAGAGAATGAAGAAAATTGCATGCTCTATCTGAATCATGAAAGAAAAAAATTGGGTTCAGTGTCCCTTTAAGATACCATTTCCATGTTCCTTTAATTCTCTTGGAAGATATAGTTATGGGTTGTGCCAAGACAGAAACAGACTGACGACTCTACAGATGGCACAGCTGAGTGTTTGGCGCATGCAAGCAGTATATATGGCCTATGTAAAAAAGTGAGCTGGAACTGAGACCTGCACAAAATGAGTATCTCACAATACATTTGTTAAACATTTGTGCATCAAATGTTACCCAGATTTGCAGGTGCAGTAGGGCAAGTTAAAGGTACATGAGAGTCAAAATTAAACTTTCGTGGTTCAGACAGAGCAGTCAATTTAATTTACCTATAATATCACATTCTTTCTCTTTGTATCCTCAGTTGTAAAGCATACCTAGGTAGACTCAGTAACAGCAGTGCACTACTGGGAGCTAGCTGCTGCACTCATATGTCTTTTGTCATTAGCTCACCAAAGGTCCCTGTAGATCATTGCTGCTCTGAAGTTGATTTAGCCCTTTGTGGGGGATTAAACCAGTAAAACACAAGTTGTAGGTAACAGCCAGGGGGGCACACTATAGTCTAGTTTCCATTTCTGTTGTGCTGTAAACTGGTGGTAACAGAGAACATCTACATAGACAATAACAGAGATACCTGTTGTTACCACCAGTTTGCACAGTTTACAACAGCAATGGAGACTAGACCAATGCAGATAATGGCCAGCAGGACACAGTATAACGGTAATGAGCAGCAGTGCACAGTATGAGGGTAATGAGCAGCAGTGCACAGTATAACGGTAATGAGCAGCAGTGCACAGTATGACGGTAATGAGCAGCAGTGCACAGTATAACGGTAATGAGCAGCAGTGCACAGTATGAGGGTAATTAGCAGCAGTGCACAGTATAACGGTAATGAGCAGCAGGGCACAGTATGAGGGTAATTAGCAGCAGTGCACAGTATAACGGTAATGAGCAGCAGTGCACAGTATGAGGGTAATTAGCAGCAGGGCACAGTATGAGAGTAATGAGCAGCAGGGCACAGTATGAGAGTAATGAGCAGCAGGGCACAGTATGAGAGTAATGAGCAGCAGGGCACAGTATGAGAGTAATGAGCAGCAGTGCACAGTATGAGGGTAATGAGCAGCAGGGCACAGTATGAGAGTAATGAGCAGCAGTGCACAGTATGAGGGTAATGAGCAGCAGGACACAGTATGAGTGTAATGAGCAGCAGGGCACACTGTGGATGATGGCCAGAAGGGCACACTATGGGTTAGATTACAAGTTGAGCGCAAAATATTGCTTCTGTGAAAGTGAAATGTGCGCTGGTATTACAAGTTAGGTGTAATGCAAACGTGACCTCACGTTCACATTGCATGGAAGCATTGCGTTCACGAAAGCATGCTTTCATAGACTCCAATGGGAGATACGGCAGAGACCTAGTGCATCAAATGGGGTAAGTAGCCCATCGATGGGCAGAAATTTTAAATATAAATGTATATGAATATAAACGTATATATTTACAGTTATACCCCGCTCATACAGCGGGTTAGGGACCGGAGCCCTGCTGTAAAGTGAAAACCGCCATAAAGTGAAACAAGGAATACTTAGCTTTCTTTTCATTTGCCAGTGTGTTTAAAAACTTCAAAACATGTTTGATCAAACATATATTAGGGTTGCAATAGTGGCGTTACGTTTAGTTTAACACTAGCACAGCACAGTATTCAATTAGTATTCAATGAATATTATACCTGTAAAATAGTGACAATCACTGTAGTAAAATTTGCCAGACTATAGCACTGAGACACAGATTGCACTGTAATGCTGTAAACAAAGTGAACTGGACATTACAAAATGGTGCCAATCACTTTTCTTGCAATCTCACGAAGATTACTGCACTGTTTCAAAATCCTTGGTGGTTGAACTTCAGCTCCACAAAGCGTTGTATTAGCGAAGTGCTGTAAAGTGAGCTATGTGTGTATATATATATATATATATATATATATAAAGACACCACAGCCAAAGGCTTAAATAACTTCTCCCACTTCCGCCATCCCCCAGTCATTCTGCTGAGGAACAAGGAACCGTAGAAGAAGCATAAGATTAAAAGTTGCCAAAAAAAAATGATCAGGTAAGCATCATTTATAATTTAATTTAATGTTTTTCTTCATAAATGGAAGTCCACAGCTGCATTCATTACTTTTGGGAAAACAATACTCAAGCTATAGAGGACACTGAATGCTAAAACGGGAGGGTACAAAAGGCAGCCAATTCTAAGGGCACCAGGCCTAAAACCCCTACTCCAGAAAAAAACGCTTCATCCAAAGCTGAGAAAAAAACTTTAAAAAAGGAAAAAAGCCCGAGGACACTGACCCGCAGATAGTCCATAAGCCTTGCCAGAGACTGCAGGAACTAGACTCTACTGAGCCAACAGCCTCCAAGAGACAGCGTTAACCGGCAGTCGGTCTCCTAACAACAAACCCCTTATTAGAGAAAGGGATCAAACAGCCATATTCTCCGAAAAGGAGAAAAGACACGGAGAAGACATCCATAAAGGATTCCAGAGAACCCTAAATAGAGGACAAACAAAAAAACGCGTTAATAGGGCCCAAACGAGACCCAAGAACGCAGGGTGAAAAAACCAGAGGGCCAAGCCAACTGAGACCCAACCGGTCTCATAGAACAAGGGATCATTCACGGAAATTCACGGGATCAAGACCCAGAGATTGAAAAAGAGAAGAGAATATTCCCCCAAACAAAGTGCATCCGCACCCTAGAAGGTAACTGAAGAATATCCAAGTATTCAAAAAAAACGTAAACCTTGTGCAGCAACTCAGATAGGGAAACCCCTGACGGCAACGCCTAAAGAGTCAGAACACTGCACGCTGCTGTCATCCGAAGAGGAGTCTAGAAATTTGAATATATGCAGGCAAGTGGAAGCAGATGAGGTTATGTTCAAATCTTAACCTACAGTTTGCTAGGCATCCAGCTAACCAGCGGATGCTGCCAGTCCTTCCCACAAATTCTCCTAAAACGTGGAAAAGAAGCAGAGCCCCCCAAGGAAGGCTCATCAAACCTCGATGACCCAAGGACGAAATTTGCAGAGCAACAGATCTCAAATCCTGCTCCAACACCGGCCCAGCCCAAGCAACATGCATGTCTGATAGACAGGGGCAACAAAAATGACCCCAACCCCAAGCCCCCCAGGGAATGGAAGAATGGAGGAAATTACCCACTCCAACAGAGCTCGGGTGCCAACCCATTCGCTCCTGCAAACATAAGGCACTTCCAAGAAGAACTACCTAGGACTTGGAATAGAGAAAAGTGCAAAATAGATCCTTAGAAAGACCTGGCACAACTCTCCTTGACAGTCTCGACATGGAGAGTCTACTCTCCAAACAGCTGGTTGAACAAGCCACAAAGCAGCAGACTGCTGCCTCTCCTAAATAAAAGGCACTTGCTCCGAGAACAAGTGCGTTAACAAGTGCTTTGAGAGAGGGCTGAACACACGACCTTCAGAGTATGAAACTGCCACGCTAACTTGTGTGCCAACAAGGCCTCGCTCCTCCTGCACACAAGCAGGACGATAATCCTCCAGAGAGAGGATACCCCACTGCTGAAGGAGTCAATCTACCCCCCCAAAGGGGAGGACACAGATAAGAATGGCACACATCCCCACAAGGTTGTTAGAGGCCGGAGGTTAATTAGTCGAAGACCGAATGAAGAAGCATCCAGATCACCACTGTGCCGTAGTCTAATCAGTCGAAAACCAAATGAAAAATCATCCAGATCACCCTTGTTGAATACAACAGAGAAAAACTCCCCGTAAAAAAAAGCACACTTCATCCTAAGGACAAAACAGCCCCCATTGAAAACTGGGTCGTCCTGAACCAGTCTACAGGATCAGAAGTCCATAAGGATCTGGTATAAGAACCCTAGAACTGGGACCCAGAGTCGTCTTAAAATGAATGACACCTCCAGGGAGCACAAGATACCCCGGCTGAAGTATTCAGACCTCACAGGGGATAATATCTGGGCTAACCCGGAGAAACGGGCACATGACTCACTCATAAATTCCCAGCCCAATGGAAAGAGAATGCCCCTAGCAGGAGGCCAACTCCCCACCCACAAGGTGCTAGGCCGTAGTAATGCAAACTACTTTAGAGCCTAAAGGCACCAAGGACCACACACACAAAGTCCAAGACTAAGAAAAATAATTACGAAAACAGAGTTCACCCGAAGAGAGAGTAGAAAAAAGACTATTCCCCATAATCCACTCAGATTATCCTTCCGGAGGACCACCCCAAGGAAGAAGAATGCAGAGCATCCCGAATCCTGGCGGAACATCCCCTAAGCGAAAGGAGGAGACAACAGTCTATCATCCCTAATATGGAACGACGAACTCCTGGAAGCAGAAAAGAGCCGCATGGCCCTCAAGTCCAAACAGTCTCGACCATAAGGAAGAGACCTCAAAAGGGAACAAGTCCTAAAAGGACAATCCAAAGGAACCTTGAAAGGCAAAACCGCCAGAAACTGGCTACACAAAGGATCGAAATCCTTCAACTTACAACCCACAACGGGAAGGAACCACTCTAGATCCCGAAATCTGAACCAACAGAGTATGTCATAGCGGATCTCAACGGAGTCCCGGACAACTAGATTGAAAGGCTAATGAGGACCGAACACAATCCTCCATGCCCCTAGACAAACGAATGGACCATCAAATCCTCTCGGAATGCTAGCTGAAACTTGTAAAATAAAAACAAAATAGTAGTGGGAACCACTCTGCGCCCTAAACCGGACCAGCCAGGCATAGCAGGCGCCATGTGTCTGAAATAGGCCTTAAAAACAGAAGGATTTGTACCCAGTCAGGACCAGCTTGAAACCAAGGGCCCAATACTGACAAAACCACACAAAGTCACCCCCTAAAAGGGAGAGATAAACAACAAACAAACATAGGTCTAAAACACGTTCTCGTGACAAACTTTCGTAGAAGAAAACAGTGCGATCACAAAATTGTGAGTATCAATTCCAGAGAAGAAAATTCCCAAAAGAAATATTATAACAAACATGAGCTTTAAACCAAATAAAATCCATCCTAACCGGATTAAAATAAAAGATAAGGCAACCCGTAGGTTATCGCCCAGGAAGAACGGACACTCCCGCAGGACCAGCCCAACAGGAATCCTGAGTCTCCCAAGCTCAGAACTGGAAGATACTCAAGAAACAAGAATATAAGAAGATTACTTCACCTTATGTCTAATCATGCAAGCCATTCGCATTGGAATACTGAGGCTGGGGTGTCTTTGCCTCCTCCTGATGACCAGGTTCTGAATTCCCAAAAGTAGTGAATGCAGCTGTGGACTCTTTCCGTTTATGAAGAAAATTAATATTTCATGTCGGAGTAGCTCACTTGAGTAAACATGATCAATGAGTAAGGGTGTTAGTTTTCCCCCCACATTTTGCACTCCTTTGAAGTCTATGGGGGAATATGTTTATACGGTTGTGATATTCGAATTTCGACTTTTTTTTTAGTCCGGTTAGTGCTTGTGCGAAAACTTTTCTCTTTTAACTTGTAATACGAGTGTAACCTGATGCGCCAGCAGGATATAGCATGAGGGTAATGGCCAGCAGGATATAGTATGAGGGTAATGGCCAGCAGGATATAGCATGAGGGTAATGGCCAGCAGGATATAGTATGAGGGTAATGGCCAGCAGGATATAGTTTTAGGGTAATGGCCAGCAGGATATAGTATGAGGGTAATGGCTAGCAGTGCACACTGTGGATAATGACCAGCAGGATATAGTATTAGGGTAATCGCCAGCAGGATATAGCATGAGGTTAATGGTCAGCAGGACACAGCATGAGGGTAATGGCCAGCAGGGCACACTGTAGATAATCACCAGCAGGATATAGTATGAGGGTAATGGCCAGCAGGATATAGCATGAGGTTAATGGTCAGCAGGACACAGCATGAGGGTAATGGCTAGCAGGGCACACTGTGGATAATGACCAGCAGGATATAGTATGAAGGTAATGGCTAGCAGGGCACACTGTGGATAATCACCAGCAGGATATAGTATGAGGGTAATGGCCAGCAGAGCACACTGTGGATAATCACCAGCAGGATATAGTATGAGGGCAATGGCCAGAAGAGCACACTGTGGATATTGGCCAGAAAAACACAGCATGAGGGTAACGGCCAGCAGAGCAAACTGTGAATAATGACCAGCAGGACACAGCATGAGGGTAATTGTCAGCAGGATATAGCATGAAGGTAATGGCCAGTAGGACACAGAATGAGGGTAGTTGTCAGCAGGATATAGCATGAAGGTAATGGCCAGTAGGACACAGAATGAGGGTAGTTGCAGCAGGATATAGTATGAGGTTAATGGCCAGCAGGATATAATATGAGGGTAATGGCCAGCAGGATATAATATAAGGGCAATGGCCAGCAGGATATAGTATGAAGGTAATGGCTAGCAGGGTACACTGTGGATAATCACCAGCAGGATAAAGCATGAGGGTAATGGCCAGCAGAGCACACTGTGGATAATGACCAGCAAAACACAGCATGAGGGTAATGGCCAGCAAAGCACACTTTGGATAATGACCAGCAGAACACAGCATGAGGGTAATGGCCAGCAGAGCACACTGTGGATAATGACCAGCAGGACACAGCATGAGGGATATAGCATGAAGTTAATGGCCAGCAGGACACAGCATGAGGGTAATGATCAGCAGGAGACAGCATGAGGGTAATAACTAGCAGGACACAGCATGAGGGTAGTTGTCAGCAGGATATAGCATGAAGTTAATGGCCAGCAGGACACAGCATGAGGGTAATGATCAGCAGGACACAGAATGAGGGTAGTTGCCAGCAGGATATAGCATAAGGATAATGGCCAGCAGAACACAGCATGAGGGTAGTTGCCAGCAGGTTATAGCATAAGGATAATGGCCAGCAGGACACAGCATGAGGGTAATGGTCAGTAGGATATAGCATGAGGGTAGTTGTCAGCAGGATATAGCATGAGGGTAATGGCCAGCAGGACACAGCATGAGTGTAATGGTCAGCAGGGCACAACATTAGGGTAATTGCCAGCAGGATATAGCATGAGGATAATGGCCAACCGAGCACAGCATGAGGGTAACGGCCTGTAATTCCCAGCATCGCTCAAGTAGCAGACACAATGAGAGAGATAGAAGAACCGAGCATCTAACAGACACAAGCAAATATTAATTGGCGTGAGAGCTGTGATACTGGGAAGCCAGCTATCTGGCGCACTGTCAAACTATAAAAGAAAGAGCTGAATGGACCTACCCATAGAAGGGGCATGGACCAAACCAGCCAATCAGTTTGTACAACATTCCCTAGTGCACTGTAACAAAGTGACTTAATGTATCACTTCTAGATCACATGACAATGCATTGTTTGATAAGTAAAAACATTCTCTGCTGCTTTATATCAATTAACTAGTGTAATTAAATTTTCATCCATTCAATTTCAGCAGTCCTTTATTTTACATTATAACAAATACAAAGTCAATGCAGCCAATCAGACACTACATCTCTTATTAATGGAAACATATACAAAAGAGCCCTATCATCTATCATTGTCACTACATGTAACAAACTGCTATGCGCTCTAGTGATGCAATGGCTACGTCAGCCTTTGTACTATCAATAAAAATACTAAATTTCATTTAATTAACTAATCAAAATAATCAATACACTACAAGTTAATATATCTCTTCCATAGCCCTTTAAATAGTGGGATACGTCTTTTGAACATACTTCGTTTATACAGTTTTTTAATTCACCTTAGATCACTTTATTAAACAAAACCAGCTGTTGAATTATAAAGTAAAATTTGTGTTATATCTATCATTTGCTACAATAACTTAAATCTTTTAAATTCTCTGAAAACTTGCTTTAAAAAGTACAATAACCCCAGTTGTTTTTTTTTATTTGAAGCAAATAGCAGCAATATTATATACAGGTAGCTCTCAGTTTACACAGAGGTTAGGTTCCAGAAGGAATGGTTGTAAATCGAAACCGTTGTAAATTGAAACCCAGTTTATAATGTAAGTCAATGGGAAGTGAGGGAGTTAGGTTCCAGACCCCTCTCAAAATTGTCATAAGTAACACCTAACACATTATTTTTAAAGCTTTGAAATGAAGACTTTAAATGCTTAATACAATCACCCAACACAGAATATATAATTAAACTAAGTTAAATGAACAAAACATTTGATAAACAGCATTATAAACCTAATAAAATAATCACACAACACAGACTTTACTTGCATTTTTCTGCAAACAGTTCTTTCTATGCATTCCAATCTGGACTGATTTATAGAAAGGAAGATCTTGTTTCTTTGAAATCTGCTCGCATATCTTTGCTGCAACACAAGCGGACAGCTACACCTACTGGCTATTTTAATCAATGTACTGCTTCTCAATGCTTTTCAATAGCAGTCACATGACTGAAAAAATTATTATGAAGTCCGCAATCTATTAAGAGTTCTGTGATTTTGTCGAAATGAAGGGAGATTTGTTTCCATAGAAATACTAACAATTACAGAAAAGTCATTCCCTTAACTCAGTTATCAAGAAAGTTATCATGAAAAAGGATTTAAAAAAAAAATGCTCTTAAAAGATTATAAAAGATGTGCAAGTATCATGATTGGCTACATATGTATTGAATTGTATACCTTTTAAAACTTAAAGGGACATGATTTTTTTTCATGATTTAGGTAGAAAGTATAATTTTGAACAACTTTCCAGTTTATTTCTATTATCAAATGTGTTTCATTCTCTTGATATCATTTGTTGAAGGAGCAGCAATGCACTACTGGTTTCTAACTGAACACATAGGTGAGCCAATGACAATCAATATACATACGCAGCCACCAATCAGCAGCTGTAACCTAGGTTCTTTGCTGCTCCTGAGCTTACCTAGATAAACCTTTCAGCAAAGGATAACACAAGAAGGGGGCAAATTAAATAATAGAAGTAAATTGGAAAGTTGTTAAAAATTGTATATTCTATCTAAATCATGAATGTTGAATTATGACTTTACTGTCCCTTTAACATATAAATAAGTTAGTTGTGCCAGATGTATTGTATTATTACAAAGCATTTTCAGTGGCTTCTTCTGAAAGTCTATATCATGCCTCCCAACCATTCCGTATACTGTGGGATTGTCACGGATGGAAGGTCTGGCCTGCTTCCTGCAACCCCCTAAGCTGTTCATTGTTCTGGTTTTCAGGAACTGACTGAGCCACACCCATGGTTGGCCAAATCCCACCCAGATATGCCTACGGCTTCTGTGTCACCCAGCCCACTCAATGCTACCTTGTCCATTGTACAACTGTGACTCGCACCCCTACTGACACAACCCTGCCCACAAAATGAAGGTGCTCTACTTCCAACAAACTTTTTAGCCTCATGTATCCTGGAAAGCATCCAGGAAATGTTGGGAGGTTCAATATATAGATGATAAAGAATCATATTTATTGTTGGTATTGATGGGAAAACATTTTATCATAAAAACTAATCAATGTTGGCCGCATTTGTTCATATGTGTGTAGAAACTAAAGATGTGCAGCCAAGAAAAAAAAATTTCTGGCGAAATTTTCATTCCGAATTTTCAGAGAAGTTTGTTTCCCCGAATATTCGGTGTCTGCCCAATTTGGTATTTTTTTTTGTTTAAACAAATACTTATTTTTTGTTAAACGTTTACATTTGTTTTTGTTAAAATAGCTACAACACCTACCTTAACCACTTAATGACCACAGCACTTTTCCATTTTCTGTCCGTTTGGGACCAAGGCTATTTTTACATTTTTGCAGTGTTTGTGTTTAGCTGTAGTTTTCCTCTTACTCATTTACTGTACCCACACATATTATATACTGTTTGTCTCGCCATTAAATGGACTTTCTAAAGATACCATTATTTTCATCATATCTTATAATTTACTATAAAAAAATTATAAAATATGAGATGGAAAAAAACACACTTTTTCTAACTTTGACCCCCAAAATCTGTTACACATCCAAAACCACCAAATAACACCCATGCTAAATAGTTTCTAAATTTTGTCCTGAGTTTAGAAATACCCAATGTTTACATGTTCTTTGCTTTTTTTGTAAGTTATAGGGCCATAAATACAAGTAGCACTTTGCTATTTCCAAACCACTTTATTTTCAAAATTAGCGCTAGTTACATTGGAACACTGATAT
The DNA here is from genome assembly GCF_027579735.1 of Bombina bombina. NCBI lineage: Eukaryota > Metazoa > Chordata > Amphibia > Anura > Bombinatoridae > Bombina > Bombina bombina. Next base: position 1,505,804,074 of record NC_069499.1, on the reverse strand, counting down.
CTCTCAGGAATCCCTGAATATCCCTTGTCATGTATATATTTCTTTTAGAAGACATCCAAAAGTATTGATCTAGGCCCATTTTGGTATATTTCATGCCACCATTTCACCGCCAAATGCGATCAAATACAAAAAAATCATTCACTTTTTCACAAACTTTCAGTTTCTCACTGAAATTATTTACAAACAGCTTGTGCAATTATGGCATAAATGGTTGTAAATTCTTCTCTGGAATCCCCTTTGTTCAGAAATAGCAGACATATATGGCGTTGGCATTGCTTTTTGGTAATTAGAAGGCCGCTAAATGCCACTGCGCAGCACACGTGTATTATGGCCAGGAGTGAAGGTCCCGTCCCCCTCCACATCACACGGCCCATCGATGGCCGCCCACCTGCCTCCCACATCAGCTCCCACCCACCAACGATACCGGCCATCGATGTCCGGTGCAGAGAGGGCCACAGAGTGGCTCTCTCTGCATCGGATGGCCATGCAGGGTTATTGCAGGATGCCTTGATATCGAGGCATCACTGCAATAACCGGAAAGCGTCTGGAAGCGATCAGGATCGCTTCCAGCTGCTTTCCAGACCGAGAACGTGCAGGGTACGTCCTCAGGCGTTAACTGTCTTTTGGTCCTTGGTCGTTAAGGGGTTAATGTGCTCTGGAGAGCATGGGGAGAGCACTAAGGTAAGTATTAACTGTTTAAAATAAATAAAGTAAATGAATAAATGCTGATGATTTTCGTCAATATATTTTTATTTTCTTTATTATGATTGGTGCATTAATTCGGATAGACCTTTGGTTAAAATGAAATGAAAATCCGATTTTCTTGCCAAATGTGCAAAAGCTAATGCACATCACTAGTAGCAACCAATCACCAGCTAGTTCCCAGTAGTGCATTGCTGCTCCTGAGCTCACCAAAGAATCCTTTTCAACAAAGGATACCAACAGAACAAAGAAAATGTGTTAATAAAAGTAAAATTAACTCTCTTATTTTAAAATTGCATGCTCTAGTACACAAGTCCCCTTTTAAGATACATACAAATTCAAAGATATGACCTCTAACACTAATTTGGTTTTTCAAGTATGTATCTACACTATGTCAGGGAAGTTTCAAGAGGAAATTAAACCGATTGCTGCTAACGTCAACTGCAAATTCGCCTCCTTTTCAATCATTCCCAGTGAGAAACAGACACACATAGGAATGTATCTGTGAAACACACAGCTGTCCTAACATGGATATTGTTGGATATCGTCTCCCACAGCAGGGCAGATGCTTCAACCAGCGGGTACACTTAATAAACAAGTGCTGAGTATGCTCATTAGATTTTGTTGTGTGTCTCTCTAGGACTCTATTATTTTTCCATGTCTTTCATCTTTTTTTGTAACATTCTATTCACTATTTCTTCCCATATTACTTAGTGAAATTCTGGTCTCAATTGAAATGCACATAGATAAATAACATCTTTGGCTAGAAACATATTTACAATATACATATATTGGCAAAACTGCTTTTATTAACAGTTATCAATGTTTTAGTATTAGTATGTTTCTCTGCAGGTGCAGCATACCTAGATATTCTTCGTGCACCAGTATTTTAAACACTGCAGCTGCTCAGAGAGCCAGAGGGGATTGTATCATGTCAGCAATGATGCAAATTGAGTCATTACTAGATGATACAATAATCGTCTGAACAAGAGCTGTTTTTAAAATGCTGGTGCACAGATCTTGAAAGAGCTATACCTTGTATTTGAAACATTGTTGCTAATTCATGTATATCCAAAAAAATGCTTCTATTCAAAACTGAAATGCACCTGTGTGAATTCTAGTTTTGACTGAAATGTCTCTTTAAAGGGACATGAAACACAAATTTTTTCTTTCATGATTAAGAAAGAGCATGCAATTTTAAACAACTTTCTAATTTACTTCTATTATATATTTTGCTTCATTCTCTTGATATCCTTTGCTGAAAAGCATATCTAGATAGGCTTAGTAGCTGCTGATTGGTGGCTGAACATAGATGCCTCGTGTGATTGGCTCACCCATGTGCATTGCTATTTCTTCAGCAAAGGATATCTAAGGAATGAAGCAAATTAGATATTAGAAGTAAATTGAAATTTTGTTTAAAATTGTATTATCTACCTGAATCATGAAAGAAATATTTTGGGGTTAGTGTCCCTTTAAGGAAGTCAAAAATTAAACATGCATGACTCCGATAGAGCATGTCATTTTAAGACTCTTAAATGTATTCAAATTTAAATTGTCCTTTTGGTATCCTTAGCTGAAAAAGAATATGTAAATATCCTACACTACTATGTGCTAGCTGGTGATAGGTGGCTTGTCTCACAAACACTCTCAGCTAGATTCAAGTTGTGCATTGCTGCTTTCCAGAGGCTAAACACGCTTATATATAAACAATAGTGAATAGTGCTTTAATAACATATCCCTTTAACTTCATTTGTATTTTTCTTTTGAGTCCACCAACATGTATCTGCTTAAAGGGACATGAAACCCACATTTTTTCTTTCGTGATTCAGATAGAGCATGCAATTGTAAACAACTTTCTAATTTACTTCTATTATCTAATTTGCTTCATTCTCTTGATATTCTTTGCTGAGTAGCATATCTAGAAATGCTCAATAGCTGCTGATTGGTAGAAGCACATAGATGCCTCGTGTGATTGGCTAACCCATGTGCATGTCTATTTCTTCAACAAAGATTATCTAAAGAATGAAGCAAATTAGATAATAAAAGTAACTTAGAAAGTTATTTAAAATTGTATTTTCTACCTGAATCATGAAAGACAGCTGTCTAATTTACCTGATTAAAATTGTGTCCTTAGCAAATTCTATAACAATACAACTTGTATATTATTCAATACTCAAACAAAGCATAACTATTAGAGCTGCGTTAACAAGATTTTATTATTATTATCCACCTGTAACAAACATTGGAGGACAAATACACAAATAATGACACAGATAGAGCATACAATTTTAAACAACTTTCCAACCCTTGTTGAAAAGCATTAAAATAAGCTCAGGAGCGTGCACGTGTCGGCATCATTATATGGCAGCAGTTTTGTAAGAATGTTATACATTAACAAAACCACTAGATGGCAGCACTTTTCCTGCCACGTAGTGCTCCAGACGTGCACGCTACCTTTTTAGATATCTATTCAACAAAGAATAACATGAGCACAAAGCAAATTACCCTTTTTAAAAAAAATAAAAATGTTATGCTCTGTCTGAATCATGAAAGAAAATAAATGTGTGTTTCAAGTCCCTTTAAAGAAATAATTCTCGAACATCCATGTTGCTATGACGAACATAGGTCATTTAGGAAGTTTGAACAGCTGAATAGTTTTGCATGAATTTGCTTTGGAAAAAAAAAATCTAATCTATTTTACCCAAAAGTAATTAAGAAAACAACTATTTCTGTACATGTGTAGTGAGGGTTTTGTTATGCTAATCCCATTCTGGGGAATTGATCTTTTTTTTTAAAAAAAAAATCTGTATTTTTTCCCTCCAGAGAGCTGGTTTATGTATAAGTTCAGGGACCAGACCAGGCTGACAGACAGACAAATTGACTGCACTCGCAATATTAAAAATGTGGTTAATTTGCTTAACTAGCCTCTAAAAGTGAATTTATTAACCTAATATATATTTTATGCTAATTAAAAGCTTTAAAAGTAGGGATATATACATCTGAGAATTAGTAGGTCTTAGTGTGTGGCTATAATGATTGTCTTGTTTAAGATTAACCATAAACAAATCTCTAGGGAAGATCATTAGCATGTAGATCTTATGTGTGAACACATTTTAATTGTGTCCAAGATCTACCTAAAATGTATTTTCCTCACTGTCCTTCCAGAATAAACACTTTGATTTAAAGGACATGAAATTCAAATTCTTTCCTTCATGTTTCAGAAAGAGAATACAATTTTAAACAACTGCCCAATTTGCTTCATTTTTTTTTTGGTATCAATTGTTGAAGAAGCAGCAATACACTACTGGGAACTAACTGAACACTTCAGCTGAGCCAATCAAAATGGACATTGTTGCTCTTGAGTCTACCTATGTATGCTTTTCAACAAAGGATACTAACAGAATGAAGCAAATTAGATAATGGAAGTATATTGGAGACTTGTGTAAAATTGTATGCTCTATCTAATGCATGAAAGACATTTTTTAGGTGTCATGTCCCTTTCAAGATACCAAAAATATATTAAACCAATTTACTGAATAAATGTCTTCTAATTACAAGATGTTTACTGCTGTGTCAAAAGGAAAAAAATCATTTTATTTACTGCATAATCCTTATGCTTTATCTAAGGTGATTGAAAGAGACATTGTACACTAGATTTTTCTTAGCATAAATATTTTGTAGATGATCCATTTATATAGCCCATCTGGGAGTGTTTTTGAAACAATTCATTGCTTAGCTTATTTTTTTTAATATCATTGTGCTGATTTTCAGACTCATAACCAAGCCCCACAGTGTCAGATGTATACTGATGTCTACAGACAACTGCTGGCACCTGTTTACTTTTTTTGTCTTTTTATATGCGGGGGGGGGGGGTGTCTACTCATCTATTTTTTCCAGTCTTTTTCACCGGCTTCTAAGTAGGTTTTTAAAAGGTTTTATACTGGATTTTTAGATCAGTATCTGAGCATATTCTTCTTTATAGTAGTGTCTATTACATGCAGTTATAAGAAAATGGGTGTATACTGTCCCCCCTTACTGCTAGTTAGTAGTTACAATAATCTCATGATATAATAATTCATACAGACCAATACAAAAGCAACTGAGCGCCTGCTCCCTGGGGGCTTTGCAGTCTGAGAGGTAATTGGTCGAGACAAAAGGTGTCAGGGTTTCTCTCATCAATGTAGACAGTTCATTTTCTTCAGTGAATCAATATATGGAAAATCTGGTCCTCTCACAGAGAGAGAGAGAAACTGCATCCCAGCTCTTTCAAATAATTATACATGACAAATTAAAGGGGCATAAGGTGTTAAAACAAAAGGCTCTTTTTTTGTTGGAGTATTTTATTTTAAATTGATCCCTTTATCCCCCATATTTATTTAATCGCTGCAAAGAGGGTTAAAGTGATTGTAATGTTTGCCTATTTAATACACAGTATATAAAATCATTCATAAAAACAGGGGCACTTTAATTCATTAAAAAAAATTAAGCTCGAGGTAGCAACTAAAGCTCAGAAAATTAACCAGAGATCAGAGCTGGTTAATTTTCTAAAAGAGCCCAAAAATGCCCCCAAAATAAAGGGTCTTTAGTTTTTTATGAAAAAAATGTAGCTTTTTTTTTTTCTCCATAAAAGACTACTGCACTAATGAGGTTTTAAGGGTTAAAAGTGTCAGGTTTGGGGTGTTAGAAAAAAAAAACGACACTGAAAAGTGCCTTTACATTGCGGTCTATGGGAACTGTGTGTTCCGTGTAAATATATATGTATATGCTTGTATACATATATATTTATGTGTTAATATGTGTATAAACACATAAATATATATGTATATATTCATATATATTTAAAATTGCTGCCCATCGCTGCTTGACTCACCTCCTTCACTGCACTAGTTCTCATGCCGTGTCTGACAACCTGAGAACGAGGCTCCTATTAGAGCCTTTGGAAGCGAGCTCTCGTGAGCGCAATGCTTCCGTGCAATGTGAACGCAAGGTTGCATTAGCATTGCACCTAACTTGTAATAACAGCGCTGTTGTGTTTCTATAGAATAACATATCAGCCAAGCCTTAACATTTTTCAACCCTTTTTACTACAGTTATTTTTTATCTTCTTAAAGACCATTTAATGGGGGAGCCGTTTTCAGTAGCACGGTCTCGCTGCTCGATTGTAGGAAACCATCCAGATGGAGGAAGGGACAGATAGCGCGGTCTTGCCACATGCGGCAAGACCTGCGCTATTATAGCAACACAATCCCTTAACAACCAGCGACGTACAGGGTTAATTTAAGGTCTTAGAATTAGAAATTGCTCAATTTGTAGGGCTAAATTACATTAAAAGGTAAAATAATCAAGAAAAAATATTTTCTTTATACATAACTAAACATGTTATAAACAAATCTCAAGGTGTTTACTGTACTTTTAAGGGACTTTTTGGCCCCTCAGACACGTCCACCAACCAACCAGACATGCCTATGATCCTGCCCGCTATTAACACATGAGTCCCGACCCTGATCCTCTCTACATGGCTTCGCACACAAAATGGCTACAGTTCCTTTTTAAACTCTTGAGGTCCAGAGTCATAAATGTTGGAAGTTAAAGTAAAGGTAAACTTTGGTGAATGAAAGCCTGTTTTTGAAAAATACTATTAAAAATAGGGGCAATTTCATTCATCAAAGTTTACAAAGCAGCCGTTTTGTTAAAAAAATTACCTTTTTTCTTTTCACAGTCAGAGCAGCTTCCCCCACCTAGAGATCCTCTCTTCACACGTCATCAATGACTAATCCTGCTTCCTCCAATCCCAGCATGGCCTCAGGCAATGACTACCCTGGGGGGAAAGCTGTGATTGGAGGAAGCAGAAGTAGTCATTGCCGACGTGTGAATAGAGGATCTCTATGTGGGGGAAGCTGCTGTAGCTGTAAAAAGAAAAAAAGGTACTTTTTTTAACAAAACGGCTGCTTTGTAAACTTTGATGAATGAAAGTGCCCCTGTTTTTAATAGTATTTTTAAAAAACGGGCTTTCATTCACCAGTTTACCTTCACTTTAAGCAAAATTGTTTATGTAAATGTTTGTAACGGTATAATATTCACGAATATTCATCTGTTTTCTTTTAGTAAAGTAGCCTTGCTTGATAGAACAAACAGGGGCTGTCTATGAGCGTTCCTTGGCGTTTACAAGTTTAATTTTTGCACAGCTTACAGTGAACCTTTTTATAAGAGCTTTTCTTGTTCTGTACGTTTCTGCTGCATTTTGTTCTCCTTTGCAGTGGAATTCATTCTATGCGCAGAGAAGTGAATCATTACGAGATAGGTGTGGCGAAATACATAACTCGCAGCTGTGACAGGGGTCGGCTACAAATCTTTCTGATTGGCGCAATTTTAGAATCGAGATGCTGTGGCAATTTTAGTTTCCCAAGCAGGTTTTATTGAATGTAGGTCATTATCATCCTTGCATTAAGCAATCATATGTACACAGCTCACCATCATCTGCAGGGATTGTATAAACACCTCTCCTACTTCCGATTTTTCTAAACCCAAAAACATAAATTCCCTGAAAAAAATCTGGTGCTTCTATATCCGCTAGATTGTGCAGTTACATGATCCCCACCTTAAATAACTTTTATATATTCTTATGTCAGGACAAACTGCCAAGAAACCAATTAGAATTTTAATTCAGGCTTCTAATTTAAAGCCCAAATTAAAGGTAGAAAGGTTTTACTTTTCTTCATGCAAGAATATTTTAAGTGCTGCTATTTTTTTATACAGGATGGAAATATTTTTAAGTATCATGTTCCTTTTTCGAATGTATTTGTATCAGTTTTGCTTAATTCCCCTTGGTATCCTTTTTTAAAGAGTAACTTCACACATCTCATATAAATGTCCCAAACAATATTTAAAAAAAATTTTTTTTTATGTTTTTGACAATTTAAATTATTTCTACCAATGCTTTAAAATAAAGAGGGTTTGGTGTAAAGTAATGTGGTGTTTGAAGAAAGTTCTAGAACAAGATATTATATTAGAGCAGAAACATAGCTTTTTTAATTCTCTTATGATACAGGATTATTAGAAGTAGGTCTTGCATTAAGCAATCATATGTTCCAAAATACCATCAGATATATGTAGAAATATGTATTTATGAATCGATAGAATATATGTGAAGAACATTGGAATGTGAAATATTCATATTTTTATGTCGGGTTAGCGCACATGAGAATATGCAATCTGATTTGCGCAAGAGTGGGATGTTAGTTTTTTCCATTTTTTTTCTTCGTTGACTTCTATGGGGGAATACGTGAACACACCCGCAATATTCGAAGTTTGAGATTTTGCGCTCGTCATGGTTAGCAAGCGAGTGAGTTAAAACAGTTTACTTTCAACTCATATTAGGAGCGCAAACCAATGAGGCCAAAAACCTTACTTCTATAGCACAGTTAACACTCAAGCAGGAGCGTTAATTAGGGTTCCACCTGTAATCTGGACCACTGTTATATGGCTGACATTTATCAATGTTCCTCTGTTGTATGATTCCAGGTGCCCTTCCAATATCATACTGTTTATTTATGGGTCATATTGAGAGTAAGGATTATCCAAATATTTATTTCCTATATAATAATCTCTGCTGCCCTCTTCTGTCTCCCCATCCTGGGGAGTTGGAAAAGAATCTCACATATTTATATTGCTGTTGGATGGATGATCCCATATTATATTTCTGAGCTTGTATACCCACTAGCGAACACATAATCTGTTAGTAAGCAGCTTTTATAAGCTTTTCTACTGATTACACAGCCTTTCAGATCCTTTCCCTTCCATTATATTTTAAACATGTCATACTGGTCTATAAAATTATAACCTACCTGGGTATTTTCCACTTCTTATTTAGCCAGATATTATTTCCACATAGTATATCTGGTTTTAAAATTCCTTCCTTCTTCCAAGCTTAATATATTAAAATATTTAGGTAATTGTCATTGGTGATTGGAGGCTATGTGCAACAACTGCTCTTTATTTTGTCACTGGCTGTGTCCTGCTGGGGAGGAGCAATGCCTGCAGCTCCTATGAAGAACTTTACCTTTCTTTGCAGAGTTTAAAAAAATAGGTAAGGTCAGTAATGTAAAAATCAAATGCTCTAACAAATTATAGCACTTCATTTTTGCATTAAAGGGACACTAAACCTAAAAAAATTATTTCATGATTCAGATAGAGCATGCAATTTTAAGCAACTTTCTAATTTACTCCTATTATCAAATTTTCTTTGTTCTCTTGCTATCTTTATTTAAAAAGCAGGAATATGATGCATAGGACCCGGCCCATTTTTGGTTGAGAACCTGGGTTATGCTTGTTTATTGGAGGGTAAAAGAAAGCATCAAATAAGCTAGTGCTATCCATGGTGCTGAACTTAAAATGGGCTGGCTGCTAAGATTTACATTCCTGCTTTTAAAATAAAGATAGCAAGAGAACGAAAAAAATGATAATAGGAGTAAATTAGAAAGTTGCTTAAAATGTAATAATCTATCTGAATCATGAAATAAAAATTTGGGTTCAGTGTCCCTTTAACTGGGCAGTAAGATTAAATTCATGACTCAGATAGAGCATGCAATTTTAAACAACTTTCCAATTTACTTTTATTATCACATTTGTTTTGTTCTCTTGTTATCCTTTGTTGAAGAGTAAACCTAGGTAGGCTGATAGGATATTATGAATCTTCATGTGTCTTAAAGGAATACTAAACCAAATTTTTTTCTTTCATGATTCAGAAAGAGCTAGTCACCAATCAGCAAAGGATACCCATGGTAATGAACCAGAAATGTTTTTTTTAAATAAAGGATAGCAAGAGAATGAAGAAAAATTTATAATAGGAGTAAATTAGAAAGTTGCATAAAATCATTAAAGAAAAAAATGGGGTTAGTGTTCCTTTAAGCATTCTAAAGCAGCATTGTTTGCAACTATGTATAACATTGCTATAAACATTGTTGCAAACACTGCTGCCAGGTGGCTAAAGACACATGCACACTCCTGAGCTCACATAGGACTATACTTAAAGTGAAGGTCAATTTACATCAATGAGTGCCCGGTTTTTAAAAATACTTTTTAAAACAGGGGCACTTTCATTGATGAAAATTAACATTGCACTGGATTTTAAGAAATACTTACCTTTTTCTCCTGCAAAACCGGATCGCCGATCTCAGCCTCAGTTCCTCTGTAGTGACGTCAGAAATGACAAAAACCGGCTTCCTCCAATCATGGCTTGCACCCCAGAGCGTCCAGCTCGTGATGCCTGGCTGTGATTGGAGGAAGCCAGTTTCGTCATTGCTGTTGTCTACAGCAGGAAGAAGAAGGAGGGAGATCGTCGATCCGGCTTTGCAGAAGTAAAAGGTAAGTATTTCTTAAAATCCAGTGCAATGTTAATTTTCATCAATGAAAGTGCTCCTGATTTTAAAAGTATTTTTAAAAACCGGGCACTCATTGATGAAAATTGACCTTCACTTTAAATTGATAACAGAAATAAATTGGAAACTTGTTTAAAATTGCATGCTCTATCCAATCCATCTAAGTTTACTTTTGACTTTAATGTTCCTTTAAGTTTCCCCATAATGCATTGCAAACACCATTCACAGCTTAAGAGTTAAATAAACCTGAAATGCTGTTCTGCTCTCACACAAGCCGTACGTTCAGTGTTACATCAGACATGCTGAACTAGAATCTCCCCGCTGTGAAACAGCTGCTCTCTATTCCACAGGGTGGTTCTATGTGTAGAACATTTAGGTAAATCATACGCACATACTGCAGCCTTGCACTGATGTTCAACTGGCAGATGCCAGCAGGTGCCTCCTATATATCCAGGATTTGTTTTTTATTTTAATTCTATTAAATCAATTAATCTAAATATATTATATATATACACTCAAAAGAACCGGTCCTGCACTCTCCGTTTGTGATTATTCAAACGGAGAGTGCGGAACTGGTTCTTTTAAATGTGTGTACAACTTTTACCCAGAGAACCCCGGACGTTGTATTCATATTTAGAGTGCAGATCCCCTGTAATAAGGTATTATGTATATACTGTATGTGTATATATATATATATGTGTGAAGCGAGTAGGGTGTATGCACTCTCACCATCGACCACAACTGCCAGGGTGCTGTAATGTAATGGGTACACAGCAGTATAAATAAGCACTCACTGGTCTTCTGACATCTGTGACAAAATGTTTATTTAATTGTGACGTTTCAGGACAAACAGCGTCCCTTCCTCTGACAGATAACAAGTGAACAAGTGCTAACTTTTAAAGGCCTGTAACCCCTCCCCTTCCGGGCTACCAATCACTGATAGCCATCTGTGAACATAAATGTATATGTAGCATCCTTAAGGTTTAATAACGTGTAAATCATATAATGTGTGAACCGTGCTGTGTGTGCTCAAACCGTGAAAGAGATCTGACATTTTTCACGGTTTGAGCACACACAGCACGGTTCACACATTATATGATTTACACGTTATTAAACCTTAAGGATGCTACATATACATTTATGTTCACAGATGGCTATCAGTGATTGGTAGCCCGGAAGGGGAGGGGTTACAGGCCTTTAAAAGTTAGCACTTGTTCACTTGTTATCTGTCAGAGGAAGGGACGCTGTTTGTCCCGAAACGTCACAATTAAATAAACATTTTGTCACGGATGTCAGAAGACCAGTTAGTGCTTATTTCTACTGCTGTATATATATATATATATATATATATATATATATATCTCAAGCAGTAGCGGACATACTCAACAGAGGGCCCTGGTGCAAGATATGTTTGGGGGCCCCCAAAGGTAACTCAGTAGAAAGCAAAAGTATTAATATGTATTTTGCTCTGTATAATGCTTTTGAGGATAGATAGATAGATAGATAGATAGATAATAGGATGGACCTACAACCTGCACTAATAAAATGCTCCCCTGCACACACCTATGTAAAGACTGGTTGTTATGGGCCCCCCCAGCTCTTGCACCCTGGTGCGACTGCACCTGCTGCACCAATGGTAGTTACGCCCCTGATGGCAAGAAACCAAAACCTCCCAGAAAGAGCCCACTGAAGATAAATTAAATTGTCAGCTGATTGGATGAGTGTTGTGAGTGGGAACTCTGCCTTCTACAAACAGTAAATGGTACAACATTACTCCATTGTAGAGACAGATTATTGTCAATAATTTTGCTCTTTAGGGCTTGATTTATCAAACATAAGTTCTTCTATTTTATGCCTATAAATGTGCACACGATTGTAATCTATTATTTATCAATCTGAAATTCACCTAAAAACTTGTGAAAGTCGTGTGTGAAATGTTACCACGTGCATTGCGCTCACCTAGTCACTTATGTGCGCCAAAAAAAAGAGTTAAATTACATTGCTCCTGCCAGATTGTCTATTGTGCGACTTGTTTAATCGTCTAGTAACTGATTTAGCTTTTGTTTCGCCCAAGGCGCACATAAAATTCTCTGTTTCATGCGCGCAAATAAGTTCTCCATGAATACTGTGGAAAACTGCAGCAGAAGGAGCTTCTGTGGTGTTCACAACATCATTATGGAATATATATTTTTTTTTTATTTTGGCCTGGAATTTCTATTTCTTTCAGAGTGGAAAGGGATAAAGGAAAATAAAGATTTTGGGCTCCATGTACTAAGCCGTCAATTCATCCGTCATTTTAGACGCGGATAAACTCGCCGTTACTCGCCGCGGGCGAAATGGTGTCCACTGTCACTATGTACTAATAATCCCCCAATAAATAGACAAGTCTAGCCCGCCGCGAGCAGTGGCGGATTATTGATAAATTTGACGCCTCGCTCGCCGCGACTAAGCTGATGTACTTAACTTTCAGTTGAATTGTCTGGCCAATTATTAACACGTGACATGAAAGGTGTCACGAACATCATAGTAGTCGCGGGAATAGAATTTTGCTCCTATAAAAGTTCAACTTATCTAAACAACTTTATTATTGTTCAAAATTTTTTGAAGAGTGATAACAGAGCGTTATTTTTGTAATATTTATTTACAATTTGGATATGGCTTCATCTGGATCTGATAATATATAAATATTAATATAAAAATAATTATAAAGATTGACAACTATACAATACAAATTTAAAATATAGATTACTCTTTAATTACAGTCGACAAATTTGGCGCAATTTATGTACATGGAAATGAGAGACAAATTAGACGCCAGTTATGCTGTACAATGCTGATATTACTGCTTTTTATATATGTCTAGACTGGCGTCTAGATTGACTTTCCTATTGTTTTGTACCTTGCCCGCCACCTAAAAGGTGGCGAGGCAAAAATAACGAGGTGGGAGCGGAAATTGTAGCGAGCGGACAAATAGATTTTTTAGTACATTCGTTTTTGGCGAGTTGGTGGTCAAATGTGTCTAATTACAGTGAAAAATGGAGAGGTAGCGAGGTTTGGCGGATAAGTACGCTCGCAATTTTAAAGATGCGAGTTTGAACATAGTTGACGACTTTGTACATATCAGTTTGCGAGTTTTGACGCGAAATTTGTTGCGGGTAGCTCGCTGACTGCTTAGTACATGGAGCCCTATGTATAAAATCTGTTAACAGGTTTTTTTCAATACAATTTTGATTTAAACTATAATTGAACGAATTCCCATTAGCCTTAAACCATGCGCATATGAAAAAAATAAATATTGCGTTTTCATAGCCTTTAAACAGGCGCAAACATTAGGAAAAAAAAAGTATATTGATAGATAAAAAGCTGAGTTCTTGATAGAAATCAGAACAAATATCCAAAACAAAGCTATTTTCATGGCGACTATAAAAAGGCACAATCAGTTTTTATGTTGATAAATAAGGAAAAGCGTTGAATGCGCCTGGACATATTTATCTCTGTTTCACCTGAGCTCGCCAGTTGAAAGGAGCAACAAATTGGTGCATTTACAAATCGAGTCTTAACTGTCAGTACAAAAATATTGTGACATCTCTCAGGATTACTCAACATAACCATAGTAAATGTGTTCTTATGACACTGCAGCCACCACCACAGCAATATTAGTGGCAAAAGGAAGTAGTGTCACCACCTTGGATGCCAGACAGTGATATAAATATATAACCTCTAACCTAACTCTTATCACTGCATTAGGCTAAACATACGATGTCACTTCCTAATGCAATGCTCTTGAAATAGTACTGTTTCCTGTATAATAATGATGCATTGCAGCATTAGTGACATTGCTAGCACAACATATTGCTGGTGACATTTGTGTCGTGACACGTGGTCAGATACTACATAACTAAGCTACAGAACTTGGAAATGTAGCGCAAAATTCCAAACAGTCCCAGAGCCTTACTGTGAGATATCTGGTGATTGGTGACTATGCAGGGGTTACACACCTACTTATTTACAAGCAATAGGGCAATAATAAAATGTTTTAACACATTAAAGCGTTCAGCTTTTGCACTTTATGTCCCTTTAAATGAACATACAGCGGAGCCCACACTGCACTGATAATACACTTATATCTCTTATTTCTTTCATGTAATTAGCAAGAGTCCATGAGCTAGTGACGTATGGGATATACATTCCTACCAGGAGGGGCAAAGTTTCCCAAACCTCAAAATGCCTATAAATACACCCCTCACCACACCCACAATTCAGTTTTACAAACTTTGCCTCCGATGGAGGTGGTGAAGTAAGTTTGTGCTAGATTCTACGTTGATATGCGCTCCGCAGCAAGTTGGAGCCCGGTTTTCCTCTCAGCGTGCAGTGAATGTCAGAGGGATGTGAGGAGAGTATTGCCTATTTGAATGCAGTGATCTCCTTCTACGGGGTCTATTTCATAGGTTCTCTGTTATCGGTCGTAGAGATTCATCTCTTACCTCCCTTATCAGATCGACGATATACTCTTATATATACCATTACCTCTGCTGATTCTCGTTTCAGTACTGGTTTGGCTTTCTACAAACATGTAGATGAGTGTCCTGGGGTAAGTAAATCTTATTTTCTGTGACACTCTAAGCTATGGTTGGGCACTTTGTTTATAAAGTTCTAAATATATGTATTCAAACATTTATTTGCCTTGACTCAGAATGTTCAACTTTCCTTATTTTTCAGACAGTCAGTTTCATATTTGGGATAATGCATTTGATTTAATCATTTTTTTCTTACCTTCAAAAATTTGACTCTTTTTCCCTGTGGGCTGTTAGGCTCGCGGGGGCTGAAAATGCTTCATTTTATTGCGTCATTCTTGGCGCGGACTTTTTTGGCGCAAAAATTCTTTTCCGTTTCCGGCGTCATACGTGTCGCCGGAAGTTGCGTCATTTTTTGACGTTATTTTGCGCCAAAAATGTCGGCGTTCCGGATGTGGCATCATTTTTGGCGCCAAAAGCATTTAGGCGCCAAATAATGTGGGCGTCTTATTTGGCGCTAAAAAATATGGGCGTCGCTTTTGTCTCCACATTATTTAAGTCTCATTTTTCATTGCTTCTGGTTGCTAGAAGCTTGTTCTTTGGCATTTTTTCCCATTCCTGAAACTGTCATTTAAGGAATTTGATCAATTTTGCTTTATATGTTGTTTTTTCTCTTACATATTGCAAGATGTCTCACGTTGCATCTGAGTCAGAAGATACTACAGGAAAATCGCTGTCTAGTGCTGGATCTACCAAAGCTAAGTGTATCTGCTGTAAACTTTTGGTAGCTATTCCTCCAGCTGTTGTTTGTATTGATTGTCATGACAAACTTGTTAATGCAGATAATATTTCCTTTAGTAAAGTACCATTGCCTGTTGCAGTTCCTTCAACATCTAAGGTGCAGAATGTTCCTGATAACATAAGAGATTTTGTTTCTGAATCCATAAAGAAGGCTATGTCTGTTATTTCTCCTTCTAGTAAACGTAAAAAATCTTTTAAAACTTCTCTCCCTACAGATGAATTTTTAAATGAACATCATCATTCTGATTCTGATGACTCTTCTGGTTCAGAGGATTCTGTCTCAGAGGTTGATGCTGATAAATCTTCATATTTATTTAAAATGGAATTTATTCGTTCTTTACTTAAAGAAGTTCTAATTGCTTTAGAAATAGAGGATTCTGGTCCTCTTGATACTAATTCTAAACGTTTGGATAAGGTATTTAAATCTCCTGTGGTTATTCCAGAAGTTTTTCCTGTTCCTAATGCTATTTCTGCAGTAATTTCCAAAGAATGGGATAAATTGGGTAATTCATTTACTCCTTCTAAACGTTTTAAGCAATTATATCCTGTGCCGTCTGACAGAGTAGAATTTTGGGACAAAATCCCTAAAGTTGATGGGGCTATTTCTACCCTTGCTAAACGTACTACTATTCCTACGTCAGATGGTACTTCGTTTAAGGATCCTTTAGATAGGAAAATTGAATCCTTTCTAAGAAAAGCTTATCTGTGTTCAGGTAATCTTCTTAGACCTGCTATATCTTTGGCTGATGTTGCTGCAGCTTCAACTTTTTGGTTGGAAACTTTAGCGCAACAAGTAACACATCATGATTCTCATGATATTATTATTCTTCTTCAGCATGCTAATAATTTTATCTGTGATGCCATCTTTGATATTATCAGAGTTGATGTCAGGTTTATGTCTCTAGCTATTTTAGCTAGAAGAGCTTTATGGCTTAAGACTTGGAATGCTGATATGGCTTCTAAATCAACTCTACTTTCCATTTCTTTCCAGGGTAACAAATTATTTGGTTCTCAGTTGGATTCTATTATTTCAACTGTTACTGGTGGGAAAGGAACTTTTTTACCACAGGATAAAAAATCTAAAGGTAAAAACAGGGCTAATAATCGTTTTCGTTCCTTTCGTTTCAACAAAGAACAAAAGTCTGATCCTTCATCCTCAGGAGCAGTTTCTGTTTGGAAACCATCTCCAATTTGGAATAAATCCAAGCCAGCCAGAAAGGCAAAGCCTGCTTCTAAGTCCACATGAAGGTGCGGCCCTCATTCCAGCTCAGCTGGTAGGGGGCAGGTTACGTTTTTTCAAAGAAATTTGGATCAATTCTGTTCACAATCTTTGGATTCAGAACATTGTTTCAGAAGGGTACAGAATTGGTTTCAAGATGAGACCTCCTGCAAAAAGATTTTTTCTTTCCCGTGTCCCAGTAAATCCAGTAAAAGCTCAAGCATTTCTGAATTGTGTTTCAGATCTAGAGTTGACTGGAGTAATTATGCCAGTTCCAGTTCAGGAACAGGGGATGGGGTTTTATTCAAATCTCTTCATTGTACCAAAGAAGGAGAATTCCTTCAGACCAGTTCTGGATCTAAAAATATTGAATCGTTATGTAAGGATACCAACGTTCAAGATGGTAACTGTAAGGACTATCTTGCCTTTTGTTCAGCAAGGGAATTATATGTCCACAATAGATTTACAGGATGCATATCTGCATATTCCGATTCATCCAGATCATTATCAGTTCCTGAGATTCTCTTTTCTGGACAAGCATTTTCTGGACAAGCGTTTGTGGCTCTGCCGTTTGGCCTAGCTACAGCTCCAAGAAATTTTACAAAGGTTCTCGGTGCCCTTCTGTCTGTAATCAGAGAACAGGGTATTGTGGTATTTCCTTATTTGGACGATATCTTGGTACTTGCTCAGTCTTTACATTTAGCAGAATTTCATACGAATCGACTTGTGTTGTTTCTTCAAGATCATGGTTGGAGGATCAATTTACCAAAAAGTTCATTGATTCCTCAGACAAGGGTAACCTTTCTGGGTTTCCAGATAGATTCAGTGTCCATGACTCTGTCTTTAACAGACAAGAGACGTCTAAAACTGATTGCAGCTTGTCGAAACCTTCAGTCACAATCATTCCCTTCAGTAGCCTTATGCATGGAAATTCTAGGTCTTATGACTGCTGCATCGGACGCGATCCCCTTTGCTCGTTTTCACATGCGACCTCTTCAGCTTTGTATGCTGAATCAATGGTGCAAGGATTACACAAAGATATCTCAATTAATATCTTTAAAACCGATTGTTCGACACTCTCTAACGTGGTGGGCAGATCACCATCGTTTAATTCAGGGGGCTTCTTTTGTGCTTCCGACCTGGACTGTAATTTCAACAGATGCAAGTCTCACAGGTTGGGGAGCTGTGTGGGGATCTCTGACGGCACAAGGAGTTTGGGAATCTCAGGAGGTGAGATTACCGATCAATATTTTGGAACTCCGTGCAATTTTCAGAGCTCTTCAGTTTTGGCCTCTTCTGAAGAGAGAATCGTTCATTTGTTTTCAGACAGACAATGTCACAACTGTGGCATACATCAATCATCAAGGAGGAACTCACAGTCCTCTGGCTATGAAAGAAGTATCTCGAATTTTGGTTTGGGCGGAATCCAGCTCCTGTCTAATCTCTGCGGTTCATATCCCAGGTGTAGACAATTGGGAAGCGGATTATCTCAGTCGCCAAACGTTGTATCCGGGCGAATGGTCTCTTCACCCAGAGGTATTTCTTCAGATTGTTCAAATGTGGGAACTTCCAGAAATAGATTTGATGGCGTCCCATCTAAACAAGAAACTTCCCAGGTATCTGTCCAGATCCCGGGATCCTCAGGCGGAAGCAGTGGATGCATTATCACTTCCTTGGAAGTATCATCCTGCCTATATCTTTCCGCCTCTAGTTCTTCTTCCAAGAGTAATCTCCAAGATTCTGAAGGAATGCTTGTTTGTTCTGCTGGTAGCTCCGGCATGGCCTCACAGGTTTTGGTATGCGGATCTTGTCCGGATGGCCTCTTGCCAACCGTGGACTCTTCCGTTAAGACCAGACCTTCTGTCACAAGGTCCTTTTTTCCATCAGGATCTGAAATCCTTAAATTTAAAGGTATGGAGATTGAACGCTTGATTCTTCGTCAAAGAGGTTTCTCTGACTCTGTGATTAATACTATGTTACAGGCTCGTAAATCTGTATCTAGAGAGATATATTATAGAGTCTGGAAGACTTATATTTCTTGGTGTATTTCTCATCATTTTTCTTGGCATTCTTTTAGAATACCGAGAATTTTACAGTTTCTTCAGGATGGTTTAGATAAAGGTTTGTCCGCAAGTTCCTTGAAAGGACAAATCTCTGCTCTTTCTGTTCTTTTTCACAGAAAGATTGCTATTCTTCCTGATATTCTTTGTTTTGTACAAGCCTTGGTTCGTATAAAACCTGTCATTAAGTCAATTTCTCCTCCTTGGAGTTTGAATTTGGTTCTGGGGGCTCTTCAAGCTCCTCCGTTTGAACCTATGCATTCATTGGATATTAAATTACTTTCTTGGAAAGTTTTGTTCCTTTTGGCCATCTCTTCTGCCAGAAGAGTTTCTGAATTATCTGCTCTTTCTTGTGAGTCTCCTTTTCTGATTTTTCATCAGGATAAGGCGGTGTTGCGAACTTCTTTTGAATTTTTACCTAAAGTTGTGAATTCCAACAACATTAGTAGAGAAATTGTGGTTCCTTCATTATGTCCTAATCCTAAGAATTCTAAGGAGAAATCGTTGCATTCTTTGGATGTTGTTAGAGCTTTGAAATATTATGTTGAAGCTACTAAATCTTTCCGAAAGACTTCTAGTCTATTTGTTATCTTTTCCGGTTCTAGAAAAGGCCAGAAAGCTTCTGCCATTTCTTTGGCATCTTGGTTGAAATCTTTAATTCATCTTGCCTATGTTGAGTCGGGTAAAACTCCGCCTCAGAGAATTACAGCTCATTCTACTAGGTCAGTTTCTACTTCCTGGGCGTTTAGGAATGAAGCTTCGGTTGATCAGATTTGCAAAGCAGCAACTTGGTCCTCTTTGCATACTTTTACTAAATTCTACCATTTTGATGTATTTTCTTCTTCTGAAGCAGTTTTTGGTAGAAAAGTACTTCAGGCAGCGGTTTCAGTTTGAATCTTCTGCTTATGTTTTTCGTTAAACTTTATTTTGGGTGTGGATTATTTTTAGCAGGAATTGGCTGTCTTTATTTTATCCCTCCCTCTCTAGTGACTCTTGTGTGGAAAGATCCACATCTTGGGTAATCATTATCCCATACGTCACTAGCTCATGGACTCTTGCTAATTACATGAAAGAAAACATAATTTATGTAAGAACTTACCTGATAAATTCATTTCTTTCATATTAGCAAGAGTCCATGAGGCCCGCCCTTTTTTTGTGGTGGTTATGATTTTGTATAAAGCACAATTATTCCAATTCCTTATTTTATATGCTTTCGCACTTTTTTATCACCCCACTTCTTGGCTATTCGTTAAACTGAATTGTGGGTGTGGTGAGGGGTGTATTTATAGGCATTTTGAGGTTTGGGAAACTTTGCCCCTCCTGGTAGGAATGTATATCCCATACGTCACTAGCTCATGGACTCTTGCTAATATGAAAGAAATTAATTTATCAGGTAAGTTCTTACATAAATTATGTTTTTTTTACATTATTATTTAATTACAATTTTAGCCCTATTCCTAGCCACACCCCAATAATCATACCTCTCAACATTCAGAGAAATAGTATTGGGGAGAGATAACAACACAAGATCATATTGTGGCCCTTAAGGCCCTAGTTTGCATAGAGAAGTTATAATATTATTATTATTATCATATATTTGTATAGCACCGCCAAATTCCGTAGCGCTGGTAATAGAGACTTAACTGACATAACTGGTCTCTGAGATTTACATTATATTGCAGCTGAAAACATATTACTGTCTGCAGAAATCTTCATTAGAGTCTACTAAGGCTTTCTAGGTAACACTTGCTTTAATAAAAATACATATTACTGTATAGGAAATGGTCTTGTAAATGCACAATGGTTGACTGGAAGTTCCCCCATGTTAAAAAAAAACCCCTGCTTTTCATAAAATGTCTAAAGGGAAAAAAATATTTGGATTATTTCATGAAACATGTCTAACAACCTTATGTACAGATTACTTTAAAAGATTGATGTTTGTAAGACATTTTGAAGTAATAATTACCACGGTAACAATATACTCTAGTTCTTATAAGGGCCTAAAAAAAGATATGGAGAAATGATTTGTGCCTTCCCTATAGTCCAGTTAAAAAGAGACATTAAACACTAAATACATATAACGCACCACCCTCTCTTATTATGGGAGCTGCCATTATGTTACCTAGTTTACACTGCAGAAGGAGAGTTGCTGCCCATGATGTGCAAACATGTCAGCAAGGGGGTGTAGTGAAATCTAGATTTCAACATGGCCGCACCCATAACTAGAGGGAATAACCTCAATACTATGCTTATAAAATGTAGTTAGTGTTTAATATCCGTTTAACCCCTTAGGTGCCAGCGAACTCAAAAGCAATGTAGGAGCCAAGGGATTAATACAAACTCAGGAATTTGACCTCAGCTGCCAAAAGATATAGAAACAAAGGGCTATTTCAAGACAATGAATCTAAATAAAGCTGGAAAGTGAGTTCAAGCAGAGGGTGTATGTTGTTTTAGATATTATAGGCTCAACTATATAAAGCTTTGGGCAGGATATGATCATGAGCCCTCACTTGAAGCGGATGCCTGATTTCAAGAAAAGAAAGGCATCCTGTTAGTTATAACGTCAGTGACACAAAAAAACAGAGCTAACATTTCCATCTCAGTAGCCAGCGAATACAAACGGAGCGATGCTAAATATATGGGAATAGTATCTGAGGACAAATGCAGTAGGGCCCCTCATTGTTGCGCACTCGTTAGCTCTTATTGGGGAAAAATTGTCTTCAATACAGAAAACACTAATAATTTATCATGTGTGTGTGTAAGATAAATAGATAGATAGATAGATAGATAGATAGATAGAGGGTGTTAATAAAGTCCATGTGCAACTTTATAAATTAATAACTTTGGATGTACACATGATACAAATAAACTGTAAGCTGCATATAAATGCTTTATTTATAATGTGAAAAAAACACATCAGCACTGGAATGCAGTGAAAGCTAGATTTCAATATGGCGGCACCCATAACTAGAGGGTAGTGAGGAATAACCTCAATTCTATGATTATAACATGTATTTAGTGTTTAATATCCCTTTAATAAATATATATTTGTACTGGTCAAAAATAACAGTTACTAGCCAGATGGGAAATCTTACCAGTTCACTTACTGTTAAAGATAAGAGAATATCATACAAACACTTGCACTACACACACACACACAAACAAAAACACAAACACAAAGATGCGTACTCAATGGCAGACAGAAAGACAGATAGACGGACAGATAGATAGATTAAGAGGGGTACTGCAAGTATCTCGAGTATGAGGTATTATAATAGGGCAGCTAAGAGGTTTAGTATGAGACACCATGCTCAATAATTGACACACACAGACCGTCATTATTACATTGTGTCCCAAATCCCCATACTGAGCTATAACGAGACAAAAATATTTACTGTACAGCAGAGAAACAGAAAAGAAAATCATAAGGATAGCGATGGGAAAACAATCTAACATGTATATGAAATATTACCAATAAAAAAAATAGTTATAATTTAAAGTGAAAGTTGTTTATATTGAATTTAAAGAGACAGTCTACTCCAAACTTTTTATTGTTTAAAAAGATAGATAATCCCTTTATTACTAGCGCTGCAGAATCTGTTGGTGCTGTACAAATAACCAATAATAATATTTACCAATTCCCCAGTTTTGCATAACCAACACGGTTATATTAAAGGGACACTGAATCCAAATTTTTTTCTTTTGTAGTTAAGATAGAGCATGAAATTCTAAGCAACTTTCTAATTTACTCCTATTATCAAATGTTCTTTATTCTCTTGGTATCTTTATTTGAAATGCAAGAATGTAAGTTTAGATGCCGGCCCATTTTTGGTGAACAACCTAGGTTGTCCTTGCTGATTGCTGTCCAGAGTTCTGAACCAAGAAAAAAGTTTAGATGCCTTCCTTTTCATATAAAGATAGGAAGAGAATGAAGAAGCATTGATAATAGGAGTAAATTAGAAAGATGCTTAAAATTGCATGCTCTATCTGAATCACAAAAGAAAAATTTTGGGTTAGTGTCCCTTTAATATACATTTTACCTCTGTCATTACCTTGTATCTAAGTCTCTGAAGACTGTCCATTTGTCTCAGTTCTTTTGACAGGCTTGCATTTTAGCCAATCAGTGCTGACTCATAAATAATTCCACAGGAGTAAGCACAATGTTATCTATATGGCACGTATGAACTAGCACTGTATAGCTGTGAAAAACTGTCAAAATGCACTTCAAAGGCTTAGAAATTAGAATATAAGCCTACTTAGGTTTAGCTTTCAACAAAGAATACCAAAAAACAAAGCAAATTTGATTATAAAAGTAAGTTGGAAGGCTGTTTAAAATTGCATGCCCTATCTGAATAATGAAAGTTTAATTTTGACTTGACTGTCCCTTTAACAGGACATATATGTTTTTGTTCCACTGATACAGAAGTATCAAAAACTACTGGCTGATTCCCTCAGCTGTTCTTGTGGACTGTGACAAACATCCATTTAGTGTATTTGGCAAATTAGCAAATAAAAAAAAAAACTTTTACATTTTAAAATATATTTTTTGTCCCTTCATAGTTATAAACTCTATATGTAGACTGGTGGCTAATGGGTATGGCAGTGTTCTCCCCTGGATCTATCTAATAAATGAGCACAACACCCTGCTGATTTTATCGACAACCAGGCTAAAATTTAAGTCAATAGTAAGCATAAATGAACTAATATTATTGTTGTTCAATGTTTGCTGAAGACATTAGCATTAAATAAATTTATGTTAAATTATGCAATTAATGTGTGCTTTGGATAGCTTAAAGGGGCATGAAACCCCATTTTTTTCTTTCATGATTCAAATAGGGCATAACAAATTTAAACAACATTCCAATTGATTTCTATTATTTAATTTGCTTTGTTTTCTTGGTATCCTTTGTGGAAAAGCATATCTAGATAGGCTCAGGAGCTGAGAGCTAGCTGCTGATTGGTGGCTGCACATATGTGTCTCTTGTTATTGGCTTACCAATGTGTTCAGCTAACTCCGAGCAGTGCATTACTGCTCCTTCAGTAAAGGATACCAAGAAACTTAAGCACAATTGTTAATAGAAGTACATTGGAAAGTTGTTTAGAATTGTATGCCCTATCTGAATCATGAAAGACAATTTTTGGGTTTCATGTTCCTTTAAAGGGACATAATACTCATATGCTAAATCACTTGAAACGGATGCAGTATAACTGTAAAAAGCTGACAGGAAAATATCACCTGAGCATCTCTATGCAAAAAAGGAAGATATTTTACCTCACAATTTCCTCAGCTCAGTAGAGTAAGTTCTGTCTAAAAAGTTATACTCAGCAGCTGCCCAGCTGCAGGTAAAAATAAATAAATGAAGAAATCAACGGCAGCCAATCAGCATCAGCAGTGCTGAGGTCATGAACTCTTTTACTGTGATCTCATGAGATTTGACTTAACTCTCATGAGATTTCATTGTGAACTTCCTTAAACTGAATAGGGAAATAAGATGTGAGTGCACGAGGCTCATCCCTTCGGCTGTCCCGGGACAGACATACTGATATGCTGCTTAGAAGTCCTTTACAATGGGATGTGGCTACTGAGGAACTTTTGAGGTAAAATATCTTTCTTTTTTACATAGAGATGTTCAGGTGATATTTTCTAGTCAGCTTTTTACAGCTATGCTGCATCACTTTCAAGTGTTTCAACATTTGGGTATTATGGCTCTTTAAGTAACATTTATAAATTACATAAAATGTTATTGTTTCGCAAAATATTACTCTGCCCCAACCCAGCTAATTCATAATGCTACCCGGCTTGCAAAATGTTCTGTGGAGATACTGGGTACAGAGCAAGTTGTATTTTTATATGGCCCTAGCATATGTGCAAAATATTAATTGAAACTAGAATTTCAAGTCTTCACAAAACCTCCAACTTAGTTATAGTCTTTATTGCAGGTAAACAGATTAATTTTCTTTCTTTTTTTTTTTTTTACAAGGCTCCTGAGATGTTATAAGGAAAAAAACATAAAGTCTGGCTAATCTTTCAGTTCAGACAGTGCTCCTTTGGGAATCTTGATTTGGACAAGCTGCAAGACTCTGAAATAACTGCTGCTGTCACATGTTATAGTCACACTTTCTATTTGCAGATGAAATTAATTTTCAGAGATCAGGGAGCAATTTGCATTTTGATATTTTTGGGGAGTAATTGAGAAATTCTTGCCTGGTTTTAATAAACAAGTTATGCAAACATTTTTAATTTACATAAAGTTTGTCTGGACATGGAAATATAACCCGTTCACCGCTGGAGAGAGAAACAATATTAAGAAATATTAGGAAATAAAAAGGTATATGCATTTTTTTTTCTTCTGGTTGAATTCAAATCACACTTTAATCTTAGTAGCAGCAAGCAACAACAACCAAACATATTTAGCCAATTGGTTACCAATAAGGAAATATTCTTTGGCAGCCAAATAGTTAAAGAGGACTTCTTTCAAAAGAGAGTTCATTTCACATTGTTTGTGATTTTGAGAGCAAAACTGACTGAATCAATTGATAAATGGTTCAAGTGATTCTTTTTGTCATAGTAATTAATAGAGTTGCACCGATACCATTTTTTTATGACCGAGTACAAGTACCGATACTTGTTTTCAAATACTCACCGATACCAATTACCGATACTTTTTTTTAATGTCATGTGACAGTTTACCAAGCACAATACAGACTAATTATTTAAGATCCCTTCTTTATAATTATAAAGGACTGTAATTCAAAAGACATTATGAAATAATAAAACAGTTTTATTTGCCAAAAGTTTACTGAACATGTTTATAAATAAAAAATATTACAATAAAATATTAAATTTAAAGGGGTAATGCAATTGGGTTGTAGGGCTGTTATATAACATAAATCTGTTATAGAAAGATATTTTTGGGCCATTTTAGCCAGAGCTGGAAATCTGTTTATTAACTGCCCAGTACTTCAGGGGTTTGTCTGAACGAGGTACAGTGGTCTCTACTACAAAAATACAAATAACAGCAATTTGTATTGGTAGAACAGTAGTAAACAATTTTTAGTTTAGTCTCCACTCCAGTTTAAAATGAAATGGGAACATGCAGTTTGAAAAAACGCCACAAGGTAGCATATGGGTAGGAAGTGGAGGTATCGGTTTAAGTATCGGTGCATTTGCACGAGTACAAGTACTCATGCAAATACTTGGTATCGGTACCGATACCGATACTAGTATCAGTATCGGTGCAACCCTAGTAATTAACTGATTTCTTAACCTAAAAAATGTGAAGTAATCAACAAAATAGGTTAATGGAGAATTGTTCATGCCCACAGGTGGCTCCGCCCACTCTGCTCCAACCCTAAATCACGAATATACACTACACACTCCCAAGTACAGGGACATGAAACCAAAAATGTATCTTTCAGAATTTAGATAGAGAATACAATTTCTAAAAACTTTCCAATTGTCAAATTTAGGAGTTGATTCCAATAAACATATCAACTAATTTACCTACAAAAATCCATGTAGACTTTAACCCCTTAAGGACTGGGAATTTCAGAGAAAAATTTGCACAAAAGACCAGAGCCTTTTTGCTATCACTCCATTTAAACAGTTATAGAGCCTTGTTGTTGTTATTTTATTTACCTATCAAAACTATATATTTTTTTGTAGTAGACAACCCAATGTATTGATCATTTTAGTTTATTTCATGCCACCGTTTCACCGCATAATTTGATCATATTAAAAAAATAATTATTAACTTTTTCTCACAGAAATTATTTACATACCGCATATGCAGTCATAACACAAATGGTTGTTAAAGCTTCTCTGGAGTGGGATCCTATTTGTTCAGAAATACCAGACATGCATGGCTTTGCCATTGTTTTTTGGTAATTACAATCTGTGCACTATACTTCTAAAATTCCCGGCAGTGACAGGGTTAATCGGGTATCTTGTAAGGTTAAACTTATCTTTAATGTTGTGATTACCCTCTCCCCTGACACCTCCCATCCCCTAACCCCTACCTCAGACTGTCTGCTTATATGAAGTTTTAGGGCAGTTTTATTTTTTTATTAATTAATTTTTTATATTTTTTACTCTGCCTGATTCCTCCCAATTTTTTTTTATTTTACCCAACTAGTGTCCGCCATCTTAGGTACTGGTGGCCAGTACTCAGTTATATATTTTTTACTTATTTTTTCTTTTATAAAAACAAAAACAAAAATCTTTGTAGTCGTGCCCCACTGTAGTGCCACTGTCAGTGAGATTGGCGCAGAAAGTGCCCAGGAAACCAGCACCGTTAAACTACAGTACAGGGCCATTAAATACAGAAGAACTTCATAATTGACAAGTTCACAATACAAAGACAATAAAGCTACTCTGAATTTTAAATAAGCAGTAGCATTTTTCTAATAAAATTACCCCCCATATCAAGTGACAGCGATCAGCCAATCACAGACTAGTATATGTATACTGTGAACGTGTGCACATACTCAGTAGGAGCTGATGCATCAGAAAGTCTGCATTTAAAAAGCTCAAGCAAAATGTAATAATAGAAGTAAATTGGAAATTCTCTTAAAACTGCAAGCTCTATTTCAATTCTTCACGTTTAAATTGACTTTGTTGAAAAGCAAATAGGTAAGCTCAGGAGCATGCACGTAACTGGATCACTATATGGCAGCAGTTTTGCTTTTAAACATTGTACCATTTATTGAACAAAATTGCCAAACTACTACCTTATAGTTCCCCAGTCATATGCATACTATCTACCTAGGTATGCTCTTCAACAAATTATACTATCCTATATTATTAAAGGCAAGGTATGTTTGTCCGATGCAGTCATGCGCAGTAGAGACTGCAGCGCGAGACAAACATACCTTGCCGCAAGGATCAGTGACCATTGACAGCACGAGACGATGCACGTGTCCAACAAAGGCCACGACAACCAGCGGCGGGACGGTTAGGAGGGTGCGTGGCACCTCGCTGGAGGGGGCAGGAGCGGGAGGGACGCTATGCAAAAAAAAAAGTTGACAAAGGCCGTGATGACCAGCACCAGGAGGGTTAGGAAGGAGGTGGGTGGGAGCGGGTTGGACCGCTATAACAAAAAAAAAAAGTTGACAAAGGCCGTGATGACCAGCACCAGGAGGGTTAGGAAGGAGGTGGGTGGGTGGCACCTCCCTGGAGGGGGGTGGGAGCGGGTTGGACCGCTATACAAAAAAAAAAAGTTGACAAAGGCTGTGATGACCAGCGCCAGGAGGGTTAGGAGGGAGGGGGTGGGTGGCACCTCGCTGGAGGGGGGGGCAGCAGCGGGTGGGACCGCTATACAAAAAAAAAAGTTGACAAAGGCCGTGATGACCAGCGCCAGATGGCTTAGGAGGGAGGTGGGTGGGCGGCACCTCGCTGGAGAGGAGCGGGTGCTGTGCTACAGAAAAAAACAATGTTGACAGCGGCAGAGAGGGGGAATGAGGGAGAAGGGATCCAAGTGGATTGGGTGGATCAGAGGGTAGGGAGGGGAGAGGGAGTCAGGCAGCTACAAACATACTTGGCCTTACACATTTTGACTTGTGTACACGGGCTTTAAGGCTAGTTACCTAAAGGGACACTAAAGTGAAAATTAAATTAGAAAGCTTTTAAAACCATACAATCTATCTGAATAGTGAACGAATAGTTTTTTTTTTTTTTATTAAACCATAAATTATATTTTTTTTTTAAAAATTTAAACATCCTGATTTTTTTTACATACAAAAAATAAACACAAAGTAATATTTTCTATCTGGAATAAAAGAAACATTATAGATTTATTTTATTTACAGGTATCTAAAACTGATTTCATCCAAAATCAATTTTCCTTTAACAACAAAAAATAAATATTAAACAATAAAGTTACTGTGTTTTTCCATTCAAAACAAGTAAAGTGTTTCAATTTTACTTTAACAAACTCAAAACCTGTAATCTTCCTAAAATAGATGAATTTGTAAATTGGGCTGACGGAATCTGTATTCAGGAGGAAAAGCATAAAAACTCACATTTTACTTTGCTAAATCTGAAGCATTGTGATGTTAAGTAATGTATGTTTTATTCACATTTCTTTTATCTTTCATATTAAGCAATATTAATGATTTGATTTTAATTAAAATTATATAAATTTCAATTTAAAAACAAATTAAAAGGATATACAAGGTCTGATTTTTACAGTAAAAAAACAAAAATCAAATATGACATTTTTATTAGTGCTTCTGCATACCGACCATTGTGTTGCTGAAGGAATGTTGCATGTTTTAAAGGAATATCTTAGTGACCCTAAATAACTATGGGAAAGATTACAAATCGTGCAGCAAATCAGTTGCCAAAACACTCCGCACGTTATGGCTTTTTCACATTTGGAGTCACGCAGCTATTACAAGTTGCAAAATAACTTATTTGTACGCGTGTTAAGCCGTGTAATCTAAACAGCCAAATCGCATCTGCGTTGACATATTCCCCATAGAAGTCAATGGAGAAGACAAACAGAAAAAAAAAAACAAGAAAAACCCTAATAATATATATATGTTGCGCAAAGCCCTTGACGTATTCTCCTTGAAAAGTGTATATGAAAAACAGAATTTATGCTTACCTGATAAATTACTTTCTCCAACGGTGTGTCCGGTCCACGGCGTCATCCTTACTTGTGGGATATTCTCTTCCCCAACAGGAAATGGCAAAGAGTCCCAGCAAAGCTGGTCACATGATCCCTCCTAGGCTCCGCCCACCCCAGTCATTCGACCGACGGACAGGAGGAAATATATATAGGAGAAACCATATGATACCGTGGTGACTGTAGTTAGAGAAAATAATTCATCAGACCTGATTAAAAAACCAGGGCGGGCCGTGGACCGGACACACCGTTGGAGAAAGTAATTTATCAGGTAAGCATAAATTCTGTTTTCTCCAACATTGGTGTGTCCGGTCCACGGCGTCATCCTTACTTGTGGGAACCAATACCAAAGCTTTAGGACACGGATGAAGGGAGGGAGCAAATCAGGTCACCTAAATGGAAGGCACCACGGCTTGCAAAACCTTTCTCCCAAAAATAGCCTCCGAAGAAGCAAAAGTATCAAATTTGTAAAATTTGGCAAAAGTGTGCAGTGAAGACCAAGTCGCTGCCTTACATATCTGGTCAACAGAAGCCTCGTTCTTGAAGGCCCATGTGGAAGCCACAGCCCTAGTGGAGTGAGCTGTGATTCTTTCAGGAGGCTGCCGTCCGGCAGTCTCATAAGCCAATCGGATAATGCTTTTAAGCCAAAAGGAAAGAGAGGTAGAAGTCGCTTTTTGACCTCTCCTTTTACTAGAATAAACAACAAACAAGGAATATGTTTGTCTGAAATCTTTAGTAGCCTCTAAATAGAATTTTAGAGCACGGACTACGTCCAAATTGTGTAACAAACGTTCCTTCTTTGAAACTGGATTCGGACACAAAGAAGGTACAACTATCTCCTGGTTAATATTTTTGTTGGAAACAACTTTCGGAAGAAAACCAGGCTTAGTACGCAAAACCACCTTATCTGCATGGAACACCAGATAGGGCGGAGAACACTGCAGAGCAGATAACTCTGAAACTCTTCTAGCAGAAGAAATTGCAACCAAAAACAAAACTTTCCAAGATAATAACTTAATATCTACGGAATGTAAGGGTTCAAACGGAACCCCTTGAAGAACTGAAAGAACTAGATTTAGACTCCAGGGAGGAGTCAAAGGTCTGTAAACAGGCTTGATCCTAACCAGAGCCTGAACAAATGCTTGAACATCTGGCACAGCTGCCAGTCTTTTGTGAAGTAAAACAGATAAAGCAGAGATCTGTCCCTTCAGAGAACTTGCAGATAATCCTTTCTCCAAACCTTCTTGTAGAAAGGATAGAATCTTAGGAATTTTTATCTTGTTCCATGGGAATCCTTTAGATTCACACCAACAGATATATTTTTTCCATATTTTATGGTAAATTTTTCTAGTTACAGGCTTTCTAGCCTGAATCAGAGTATCTATTACAGAATCTGAAAACCCACGCTTTGATAAAATCAAGCGTTCAATCTCCAAGCCGTCAGTTGGAGGGAAACCAGATTCGGATGTTCGAATGGACCCTGAACAAGAAGGTCCTGTCTCAAAGGTAGCTTCCATGGTGAAGCCGATGACATATTGACCAGGTCTGCATACCAAGTCCTGCGTGGCCACGCAGGAGCTATCAAGATCACTGAGGCCCTCTCCTGATTGATCCTGGCTACCAGCCTGGGGATGAGAGGAAACGGTGGGAATACATAAGCTAGGTTGAAGGTCCAAGGTGCTACTAGTGCATCTACTAGGGTCGCCTTGGGATCCCTGGATCTGGACCCGTAGCAAGGAACCTTGAAGTTCTGACGAGACGCCATCAGATCGATGTCTGGAATGCCCCATAATTGAGTTATTTGGGCAAAGATTTCCGGATGGAGTTCCCACTCCCCCGGATGGAATGTCTGACGACTCAGAAAATCCGCTTCCCAATTTTCCACTCCTGGGATGTGGATCGCAGACAAGTGGCAGGAGTGATCCTCCGCCCATTGAATTATCTTGGTCACTTCTTTCATCGCCAGGGAAGTCCTTGTTCCCTCCTGATGATTGATATATGCAACGGTCGTCATGTTGTCTGACTGAAACCTTATGAATTTGGCCTTTGCTAGTTGAGGCCAAGCTCTGAGAGCATTGAATATCGCTCTCAGTTCCAGAATGTTTATCGGGAGAAGAGACTCTTCCCAAGACCATAGACCCTGAGCTTTCAGGGATTCCCAGACCGCGCCCCAGCCCACTAGGCTGGCGTCGGTCGTGACAATGACCCACTCTGGTCTGCGGAAGCTCATTCCCTGTGACAGATTGTCCAGGGTCAACCACCAACGGAGTGAATCTCTGGTCTTTTGATCTACTTGAATCGTCGGAGACAAGTCTGTATAATCCCCATTCCACTGTCTGAGCATGCACAGTTGTAATGGTCTTAGATGAATTCGTGCAAAAGGAACTATGTCCATTGTTGCAACCATCAATCCTATTACTTCCATGCACTGCGCTATGGAAGGACGAGGAACAGAATGAAGTACTTAACAAGAGCTTAGAAGTTTTGATTTTCTGACCTCTTTCAGAAAAATCCTCATTTCTAAGGAATCTATTATTGTTCCCAAGAAGGGAACTCTTGTTGACGGGGACAGAGAACTTTTTTCTTTGTTCACCTTCCATCCGTGAGATCTGAGAAAGGCTAGGACGATGTCCGTATGAGCCTTTGCTTTTGACAGGGACGACGCTTGAATCAGGATGTCGTCCAAGTAAGGTACTACTGCAATGGCCCTTGGTCTTAGAACCGCTAGAAGGGACCCTAGTACCTTTGTGAAAATCCTTGGAGCAGTGGCTAATCCAAATGGAAGTGCCACAAACTGGTAATGCTTGTCCAGAAAAGCGAACCTTAGGAACTGATGATGTTCCTTGTGGATAGGAATATGTAGGTACGCATCCTTTAAATCCACGGTAGTCATAAATTGATTTTCCTGGATAGTAGGTAGGATCGTTCGAATAGTTTCCATTTTGAACGATGGTACCCTGAGAAATTTGTTTAGGATCTTTAGATCCAAAATTGGTCTGAATGTTCCCTCTTTTTTGGGAACTATGAACAGATTGGAATAAAATCCCATTCCTTGTTCTCTTATTGGAACTGGATGTATCACTCCCATCTTTAACAGGTCTTCTACACAATGTAAGAATGTCTGTCTCTTTATTTGGTTTGAAGATAATTGAGACCTGTGGAACCTTCCCCTTGGGGGTAGTTCCTTGAATTCCAGGAGATAACCTTGAGAAACTATTTCTAGCGCCCAAGGATCCTGAACATCTCTTGCCCAAGCCTGAGCAAAGAGAGAAAGTCTTCCCCCCACTAGATCCGGTCCCAGATCGGGGGCTATCCCTTCATGCTGTTTTGGTAGCAGTGGTAGGCTTCTTGGCCTGCTTACCCTTGTTCCAGCCTTGCATTGGTTTCCAGGCTGGTTTGGGTTGTGAAGTATTACCCTCTTGCTTAGAGGATACAGAATTAGAGACTGGTCCGTTTCTGCGAAAGGGACGAAAATTAGGCTTATTATTAGCCTTAAAAGACCTATCCTGTGGGAGGGCGTGGCCCTTTCCCCCAGTGATGTCTGAAATAATCTCTTTCAAATCAGGTCCAAATAATGTTTTACCTTTGAAAGGAATGTTAAGCAATTTTGTCTTGGAAGACACATCCGCTGACCAAGACTTTAGTCAAAGCACTCTGCGCGCCACGACAGCAAACCCTGAATTTTTCGCCGCTAATCTAGCTAATTGCAAAGCGGCATCTAAAACAAAAGAGTTAGCCAATTTAAGTGCTTGAACTCTGTCCATAACCTCCTCATACGAAGATTCTTTACTGAGCGATTTTTCTAGTTCCTCGAACCAGAAACACGCTGCCGTAGTGACAGGAACAATGCATGAAATTGGTTGTAGAAGGTAACCTTGCTGTACAAAAATCTTTTTAAGCAAACCCTCTAATTTCTTATCCATAGGATCTTTGAAAGCACAACTATCTTCAATAGGAATAGTAGTGCGTTTGTTTAGAGTAGAAACCGCCACCTCGACCTTGGGGACTGTCTGCCATAAGTCCTTTCTGGGGTCGACTATAGGAAATAATTTCTTAAATATAGGGGGGGGAACAAAAGGTATGCCGGGCCTTTCCCACTCTTTATTTACTATGTCCGCCACCCGCTTGGGTATAGGAAAAGCGTCGGGGGGCACCGGAACATCTAGGAACTTGTCCATCTTACATAATTTCTCTGGAATGACCAAATTGTCACAATCATCCAGAGTAGATAACACCTCCTTAAGCAGTGCGCGGAGATGTTCTAATTTAAATTTAAATGTCACAACATCAGGTTCAGCTTGATGAGAAATTTTTCCTGAATCTGAAATTTCTCCATCAGACAAAACCTCCCTCATGGCTCCTTGAGATTGGTGTGAGGGTATGTCAGAACAGTTATCATCAGCGTCCTCTTGCTCTTCAGTGTTTAAAACAGAGCAATCGCGCTTTCTCTGATAAGTAGGCATTTCGGATAAAAGATTTGCTATGGAGTTATCCATTACAGCCGTTAATTGTTGCATGGTAATAAGTATTGGCGCACTAGATGTACTAGGGGCCTCCTGTGTGGGCAAAACTGGTGTAGACACAGTAGGGGATGATGTAGTATCATGTTTACTCCCCTCATTTTAAGGAATCATCTTGGGCAATATCATTATCTGTTGCAATACTGTCCTTACTTTGTTTGGACACTATGGCACAATTATCACATAAATTTAAATGGGGAGACACATTGGCTTTCATACATATAGAACATAGCTTATCTGATGGTACAGACATGTTAAACAGGCTTAAACTTGTCAACAAAGCACAAAAAACCGTTACTGTCACTTTAAATTTCAAACTGAAAACACTTTATTACTGAATATGTGAAAAAGTATGAAGGAATTGTTCAAAATTCACCAAAATTTCACCACAGTGTCTTAAAGCATTAAAAGTATTGCACACCAAATTTCAGAGCTTTAACCCTTAAATTAACGGAACCGGAGCCGTTTTTACATTTAACCCCTATACAGTCCCAGAATGAGGCTCTGTCTATAACTAGAAAGGCCCCC
The DNA here is from genome assembly GCF_027579735.1 of Bombina bombina. NCBI lineage: Eukaryota > Metazoa > Chordata > Amphibia > Anura > Bombinatoridae > Bombina > Bombina bombina. Next base: position 1,505,769,725 of record NC_069499.1, on the reverse strand, counting down.
ATCTGAAAAAGGTGTCCAACACAGTGCCTGCCGTTTTTCTAAACGTTCCCCAAGATTATAATACCAATAATTAGTTAGAATCTGCATAATATGCCTAGTAAAGCAATTGTTTTAGCCCAGAAAAATGTCTACCAGTTTTTAAGCCCTTTTTGAAGCCCTTTATTCTTTTATGTTTAACTAAGAAAATGGCTTACTGGTCCCCATGAGGGGAAATGACAGCCTTCCAGCATTACATGGTCTTGTTAGAAATATGGCTAGTCATACCTTAAGCAGAAAAGACTGCTAACTGTTTCCCCCAACTGAAGTTACTTCATCTCAACAGTCCTGTGTGGAAACAGCAATCGATTTTAGTTACTGTCTGCTAAAATCATCTTCCTCTTACAAACAGAAATCTTCATCCTTTTCTGTTTCAGAGTAAATAGTACATACCAGCACTATTTTAAAATAACAAACACTTGATAGAAGAATAAAACTACATTTAAACACCAAAAAACTCTTAACCATCTCCGTGGAGATGTTGCCTGTGCAACGGCAAAGAGAATGACTAGGGTGGGCGGAGCCTAGGAGGGATCATGTGACCAGCTTTGCTGGGACTCTTTGCCATTTCCTGTTGGGGAAGAGAATATCCCACAAGTAAGGATGACGCCGTGGACCGGACACACCAATGTTGGAGAAATGTGAATATTTCATACTGTGAAAATGTTTTCAGAACGGAATATGTTCTATTTATTTCTAAATAAATATTTCTCTATATATATATATGATGATTTTTTTGACTGATATATCTATTTATAGTGAGATTTGTATATGAATATAATATATATATATATGTCTAGATATCTCAAGATCTATATACGAATATCGCTTTGAAAATCCCTATGAGATATTCTTTCATGTGCATAAGATTGTAATGTAAAATCTTTACATTATCTCCATTGTTAAACATTTTTTAGAAAAATCACCAGATTAGAATAAATTTGGATGAATAGTAATTAATGTGAAGCTGAATACAGATGTCTATGACATGGGAAAAGTGGACTGTGGGCGGGGTTGAGCACGTCATGGGCGGGTTGGGCCATTTCCTGGGTGGGGTTATGTAAGCATTTTTCTAGGGGGCTAGTGCTCCCCTGCCCCCCGGCAATACCACTGCTCAACATGCAAGGGTTAAACAATTATATGCATGCATATAATCTAACATGATCTAGCATGATCTAACACATTAAATAATATTCTTTTTTTTAACTCTTATGTCCCTTTAAATAACTTACTTCCATGAGAACAAAATGCCCTCAGTTTAGCTGCAATAAAAATAATATTAAAGGGACAGTAAGTACCTCATAATTACATTTCTCTGCAGTCTTCCAATAGATTAACATATAAGAAAAATTATATTAAAGGGACACTGAACCCAATTTTTTTCTTTCGTGATTCAGATAGAGCATGCAATTTTAAACAACTTTCTAATTTACTCCTATTATCATTTTTTCTTCATTCTCTTGCTATCTTTATTTGAAAAAGAAGGCATCTAAGCTATTTTTTGGTTCAGACCCTGGACAGCACTTGTTTATTGGTGGGTGAATTTATTCACCAATCAGCAAGAACAACCCAGGTTGTTCACTAGAAATGGGCCGGCATCTAAACTTACATTCTTGCTTTTCAAATAAAAATACCAAGAAAATGAAGAAAATTTGATAATAGGAGTAAATTAGAAAGTTGCTTAAAATTGCTGTTCTATCTGAATCACGAAAGTGGGTTCAGTGTCCCTTTAAAGCAGATAAACACCTTGTTTGCTGCCAATTTTTCAATGGTCAAACTCCACCGACCATTTTCCTAACTTGGAGGATCCAATCTGGACTGGATTCTGGAGATAACTTGTCACTGTCATTGTGCTAATTATTTCTCATCAGCAGAAAAGATAAGATAAACTGCAAATTAGGGAGAGATGTGTGGCAAGGTTAGACTTCTAAAGCCTGACACGTGCTATTTCAGTTCTCAGGACTGGAAAATCCACAATTTTCAGATTTAAATGACAGGAAAAGGAGAGAGAATAAATAATGCAATTATTCTGCAGTTTTACAGTGCACAACTGACCATTTGATATCACTGTCACTCTGACAACCTGCTGTAGAGATGCAGTTGTGATACTACTCATTTAGGGCTAATAAGTGCTCTACAGATTCCCTTTAATAAATAGGTGCTGCAGTAAGATTGCTGCTACCTATTAGACTCCAGTAACTCAGTGCATTGTGTTATATGAAGCAATAAATGTTTGTCATGCTTGAATGAGAAGCGTCAGGCAGAGGTACTCAGTCACCCATGATCACTGCTTCATGCAATCATTTAGTCTCTGATTTTTGACCTAGTTGTTAATGTAACATCACGGGTTTGATTAACGTCATAGCATCTGTGTGCTAAACGCAGAGATCAAGAGCTGCGTGTACTGCCCTCACTTCAGAGACTGGCATATAGATTTATCAAGTGGCTCAGACCCTTACAACTGCACAGAAACAAATGTTTAATGAGGTATTAAACCCAAATGTTTTCCTTCATGATTCAGATAGAGCATGCAATTTTAAGCAACTTTCTAATTTACTCTTATTATCAATGTTTCTTTGTTCCCTTGTTCTCTTTATTTAAAGAGCAGGAATGTAAAGCTAGGAGCTGGCCCATTTTAGGTTCAGCACCCTGGATAGCGCTTGCTTATTGGTTGCTACATTTAGCCACCAATAAGTAAGCTTAACCTAGGTTCAGAACCAAAAATGGGCTGGCTCCTAAGCTTTACATTCCTGCTTTTTTAAATAAAGAGAACAAAGAAAAATTGATAATAAGAGTAAATTAGAAAGTTGTTTAAAATTGCATGCTCTATCGAATCATATAATATATGAATAATATAATTGTAGTATCACTTTAAAGGACATTATTTCAAGGCAATAGCTTTTTTTCTATATTCATTTGCTCTTAAAAAGACAGGTTTGTGATTGAAGTTATATTTTTGCTTTTATTGTCAATTAACTAAGTTTTTTTAAACCTCTTTTTCACCAATATCACTGACACTTGCCCTGCTGGGGTGAAGTTTTAATTGTACAAAGATCCAACAAACGCTGATGAACCTGATTCTTCTGATGAGTACTTTTCATTAAGTGTTTGATTTCATTGGAAGGTACCACTCTATTTTAAATCTGTTTTTATTTGAGATTCCTACTTCGTTTAGAGTCATTACATGGCGAGTGAGGAGCCGCCATTCCAGATACAGAGATATTTCTACACCAGTAATTTAAACCCTTGGTTGCCAGAAGCACAACATGAATATTTATTCTCTTGTTTGCTAGCAATAGTAATACTCATCCATGAGACAATTATTTTACCTCTTTGTTGCCAATTACACTGTGATTTAACTTGTCCGTTGCCAGTAATACACTTACAGTAGTAATTTAACTCCTTAATTGCCCCATTACCATGGTCTGGCATTCTCAACCACAAGGAATACAATACCACCCTCTGACAGCACTGTGCTCTTTAAGACTCTTTAAAATAAGCCCTGATTTCAGCTATTGATGTGTTTATGGAAAGGCCAATCACTTCAGACAGAAAAAGCGTTTTTTGATGTCTGAAAACAGGTCACAGATCATTGAGAAAAAGTATGTTACAATTACAAACAGAAAGAGAAACAGTCTGTCATTAACGAACATCAACAGTGGCTTGTTCTACGGTCTGTTTACCACCTCGGAGTAGATTCTTTTAGACCAATTGTGCTTTTCACAGTGGAAAATTTTCCTGAAGTATACTATAAAGAATAAGATGCACAGATACTGATATAAAAATCCAGTATAAAACGGTTTAAAAACGTACTTAGAAGCTTTCAGTTTAGCTCTGTTGAAATGCAGGTTGGAAAGCCCACTGCAAGTAGGAAATAAGACACTCCCCCCTCCCCCTTCTTTTGCGTATGAAAAGACCCTTAACACAAACAGGAGCAAGCTGGAGAAGGTAGCTGACGGTATTCAAATAAAACTTTGGGGCTTGGTTAGGAGTCTGAAAATCAGAGCAATGTTATTTAAAAATAAGCAAAATTATACATTTAAAAAAAAACAAAAAACTTTATGGGCTTTATAAATAGATCATCTACAAAACATTTATGCAAAGAAAAAATGAGTGTATAATGGCCCTTTAAGTATGTTACAATATCTTGTTATTTCTATTAGTTTTTGTGACATTTTCTCACCAATTAAATATCAACATTCTATTTGCCTGTAATTCAGATCTGTCAATGTAGAAGAATCAACATTTTTCATCTCACACAAATAGAAAAATGAAGAAAGAAATCATTATTGCATCCTACATTGCTTTGCCAGAGTTTCACTCATCCACAGGCAGTAATTCCCAACTTTTAATTGGAAAAGGATAGGGATCTGCAATGTGTGTACTAGGGTTTGCAGGCTGTAATCAGAAACACTTACAGTATATGCCCTACACTGCTTTCTGAAGATAAGGGAAGAGTGATAAATAGGTTCCTTTGTGTCTGAAACAGCAAATTGTTTCTTCTGATAGAGAGCTATAGTGACGATCTTCTATCTATGTCTTGTTTATCTCAGTTGCTATTAATCTTTCACTTTTACTCTTAATCATCCCAGTATGTAACAAAACACATTTTTCAAAGTATCAAGTAATAACAGAGAGTAACAAAAAATACATAACTAAATATATAAATACAAAAATGTAAAAAATAAATACGATACACAAGAGCAGGTTCTAGATTTTAGAGGGATAGAAACTCTTGCATATGAAAGAGCACTATTTTAAAAGAAAAACAGAATTTATGTTTACCTGATAAATTTCTTTCTCCTACGGTGTGTCCGGTCCACGGATTCATCCTTACTTGTGGGATATTCTCTTCCCCTACAGGAAATGGCAAAGAGAGCACACAGCAAAAGCTGTCCATATAGCCCCCCCTCTGGCTCCGCCCCCCAGTCATTAGACCGACGGTTAGGAGAAAAAGGAGAAACTATAGGGTGCTGTGGTGACTGTAGTGTACAGAAATAAAAATTTTAAACCTGACTAAAAGCCAGGGCGGGCCGTGGACCGGACACACCGTAGGAGAAAGAAATTTATCAGGTAAACATAAATTCTGTTTTCTCCTACATTGGTGTGTCCGGTCCACGGCTTCATCCTTACTTGTGGGAACCAATACCAAAGCTTTAGGACACGGATGAAGGGAGGGAAACAAGTCAGGTAACCTAAACGTAAGGCACCACAGCTTGCAAAACCTTTCTCCCAAAAACAGCCTCCGAAGAAGCATAAGTATCAAATTTGTAAAATTTGGCAAAAGTATGCAGAGAAGACCAAGTCGCTGCCTTACAGATCTGTTCAACAGAAGCCTCGTTCTTGAAGGCCCATGTGGAAGCCACAGCTCTAGTAGAGTGAGCTGTAATTCGCTCAGGAGGCTGCCGTCCGGCAGTCTCATAAGCCAATCGGATGATGCTTTTCAGCCAAAAGGAAAGAGAGGTAGCAGTAGCTTTCTGCCCTCTCCTCTTACCAGAATAAACGACAAACAAGGATGATGTCTGTCTGAAATCCTTTGTTGCTTCTAAATAGAATTTTAAAGCACGGACCACATCTAGGTTGTGTAACAAACGTTCCTTCTTCGAAACTGGATTCGGACACAGAGAAGGAACAACTATTTCCTGGTTAATATTCCTGTTGGAAACCACTTTTGGAAGAAAACCAGGCTTGGTACATAAAACTACCTTATCTGTATGGAATACCAGATAGGGTGAAGTACACTGCAAAGCAGACAATTCAGAAACTCTTCTAGCAGAAGAAATAGCAACCAAAAACAGAACTTTCCAAGATAGTAACTTAATATCTATGGAATGTAAGGGTTCAAACGGAACCCCTTGAAGAACTGAAAGAACTAAGTTTAGACTCCATGGAGGAGTCATAGGTCTGTAGACAGGCTTGATTCTGACTAACGCCTGTACAAACGCCTGTACATCTGGCACGGCTGCCAGACGTTTGTGCAACAAAACAGACAGAGCAGATATCTGTCCTTTTAAAGAACTAGCTGACAAACCTTTATCCAAGCCCTCTTGGAGAAAGGAAAGTATCCTAGGAATTTTAATTTTACTCCAAGAGAATCCCTTGGATTCGAACCAACGGATATATTTTTGCCATATCTTATGATAAATTTTCCTAGTCACAGGTTCTCTGGCTTGAACCAGAGTATCTATAACCGAATCTGAAAACCCACGCTTAGATAGAATCAAGCGTTCAATTTCCAAGCAGTCAGTTGCAGAGAGACTAGATTTGGATGTTCGAATGGACCTTGTACTAGAAGATCCTGCCTCAAAGGTAGCTTCCATGGTGGAGCCGATGACATATTCATCAGGTCTGCATACCAAGTCCTGCGTGGCCATGCAGGAGCTATTAGAATCACAGAGGCCTTCTCCTGTTTGATCCTGGCTACAAGCCTGGGAAGGAGAGGAAACGGTGGAAACACATAAGCCAGATTGAACGACCAGGGCGCCACCAATGCATCCACTAGTATCGCCTTGGGATCCCTGGATCTGGACCCGTAGCGAGGAACCTTGGAGTTCTGACGAGACGCCATCAGATCCATATCTGGAGTGCCCCATAGTTGAGTTAACTGGGCAAAGACCTCCGGGTGAAGTTCCCACTCCCCCGGATGGAAAGTCTGCCAACTCAAATAATCCGCCTCCCAGTTGTCTACTCCTGGGATGTGAATTGCAGATAGATGGCAGGAGTGATCCTCCGCCCATTTGATGATCTTGGATACCTCTCTCATCGCCAAGGAACTCTTTGTTCCCCCCTGATGATTGATGTACGCTACAGTCGTCATGTTGTCCGACTGAAATCTTATGAATCTGGCCTTCGCTAGTTGAGGCCAAGCCAGGAGCGCATTGAATATCGCTCTCAGTTCCAAAATGTTTATCGGGAGAAGAGACTCTTCCCGAGACCATAGACCCTGAGCTTTCAAAGAGTCCCAGACCGCGCCCCAGCCTAAGAGACTGGCGTCGGTCGTGACAATGACCCACTCTGGCCTGCGGAAACTCATTCCCTGAGACAGGTGATCCTGCGTCAACCACCAGAGGAGTGAGTCTCTGGTTACCTGGTCTACTTGAATCTGGGGAGACAAGTCTGGATAATCCCCATTCCACTGTTTGAGCATGCACAGTTGCAATGATCTTAAATGAATTCAAGCAAAAGGAAGCACGTCCATTGCTGCAACCATTAGTCCTATTACTTCCATGCACTGAGCTATGGAAGGCTGAGGAATAGATTAAAGAACTCGACAAGCGTTTAGAAGCTTTAACTTTCTGACCTCTGTCAGAAAAATCTTCATTTCCACAGAATCTATTATTGTTCCCAGAAAACCCTTGTGGACGGGGACAGGGAACTCTTTTCTATGTTCAGCTTCCACCCGTGAGACCTGAAAAAGGCTAAAACAATGTCTGTATGAGCCCTTGCTTTGGAAAGGGACAACGCTTGGATTAGAATGTCGTCTAGGTAAGGTGCTACAGCAATGCCCCTCGGCCTTAGGACCGCTAGAAGGGACCCTAGCACCTTTGTGAAAATTCTGGGAGCAGTGGCTAAACCGAACGGAAGAGCCACGAACTGGTAATGTTTGTCCAGAAAGGCGAACCTCAGGAACTGATGATGATCTTTGTGGATAGGAATATGCAGGTACGCATCCTTTAAGTCCACGGTAGTCATATATTGACCCTCCTGGATAGTTGGTAAAATCGTCCGAATGGTTTCCATTTTGAATGATGGAACTCTGAGGAATTTGTTTAGAATTTTTAAATCCAGAATTGGCCTGAAAGTTCCTTCCTTTTTGGGAACTACAAACAGGTTTGAGTAAAAACCCAGACCTTGTTCCGCTGTTGGAACTGGGTTTATCACTCCCATTTTTAATAGATCTCCTACGCAATGTAAGAATGCCTGTCTCTTTATCTGGTCTGAAGATAAGCGAGACATGTGGAACCTTCCCCTTGGAGGGAGTTCCTTGAACTCTAGAAGATACCCCTGAGAGACTATTTCTAGTGCCCAGGGATCCGGAACATCTCTTGCCCAAGCCTGAGCAAAGAGAGAAAGTCTGCCCCCTAATAGATCCGTTCCCGGATCGGGGGCTACCCCTTCATGCTGTCTTGGTAGCAGCAGCAGGCTTCTTGGCCTGTTTACCCTTGTTCCAGCCTTGCAATGGTTTCCATGCTGGTTTAGGCTGGGAAGCGTTACCCTCTTGTCTAGAGGCTGCAGAGTTAGAAGCCGGTCCGTTTCTGAAATTGCGAAAGGAACGAAAATTAGATTTGTTCTTAGCCTTGAAAGGCCTATCCTGTGGGAGGGCATGGCCCTTTCCCCCAGTGATGTCTGAAATAATCTCCTTCAATTCTGGCCCGAAAGGGGTCTTACCTTTGAAAGGAATATTAAGTAATTTTGTTTTGGAAGACACATCCGCCGACCAAGATTTTAGCCAAAGCGCCCTACGCGCCACTATTGCAAAACCTGAGTTTTTTGCCGCTAATTTTGCCAATTGAAAAGCGGCATCCAAAATAAAGGAATTAGCCAACTTTAGTGCGTGAATTCTGTCCATGACTTCATCATATGGAGTCTCCTTTTGGAGCAAACTTTCTAGTTCCTCGAACCAAAAAGACGCCGCCGTGGTGACAGGAATAATGCACGAAATTGGTTGAAGAAGGAAACCCTGCTGAACAAAAATCTTTTTAAGCAATCCTTCCAATTTTTTATCCATAGGATCTTTGAAAGCACAACTGTCCTCTATAGGAATAGTTGTGCGCTTGGCTAGCGTTGAAACTGCCCCCTCTACCTTAGGGACCGTTTGCCATGCGTCCCTTCTGGGGTCGACAATGGGGAACATTTTCTTAAATATAGGAGGTGGAACAAAAGGTACACCTGGCTTCTCCCACTCCTTAGTCACTATGTCCGCCACCCTCTTGGGTATCGGAAAAGCATCAGCGTGCACTGGGACCTCTAAGAATTTGTCCATTTTGCACAACTTCTCTGGAATTACCAAAGAATCACAATCGTCAAGAGTAGCTAGCACCTCCTTAAGCAGGGCGCGGAGATGTTCTAGCTTAAATTTAAATGCCACGATATCAGGTTCTGCCTGCTGAGAAATTTTTCCTGAATCAGAAATTTCTCCCTCAGACAGACCCTCCCTCACTGCCAACTCAGATTTATGTGAGGGTATAACAGATAAATTATCGTCAGCGCCTACTTGCTCATCCTCTGTATTTAAAACTGAGCAATCACGCTTTCTGGGAAATGCTGGCAGTTTGGATAAAAGAGCTGCTATAGAATTATCCATTACTGCTGTTAATTGCTGCATAGTAACAAGCATTGGCGCGCTAGATGTACTAGGTATCGCCTGCGCGGGCAAAACTGGTGTTGACACAGAAGGAGAGGATGATGAACTATCCCCACTACCTTCATTAGAAGAATCATCTTGGGCAACCTTATTAAATGTGACAGTACTGTCCTTACTTTGTTTGGACGCCATGGCACAATTTGCACATACATTTAAAGGGGGAACCACCTTGGCCTCCATACACACAGAACATATGCTATCTGAAGGGACAGACATGTTAGACAGATTTAGGCAGGCTATTAATGCAATAAAAACAATTTTAAACAAAACCGTTACTGTCTCTTTAAATAATAAAAAGAGCACACTTTATTTCTGAATGTTCAAAAACTATCAAAGAAATATCCGATCTTTCTGAAATTTACACCCCAGTGTCTTAATGCTTTGAAAGTATTGCACACAAATTTCAAGTCTCTAAACCCTTAAATGAGCAAACCGGAGCTAATAGTTCAATTTACCGGTTTAAACACACTACAGTCCCTGCCACAGACTTTGCTGCTGCTTTTACCTTCCTTAGGGGTTATTCACCACAGAATTAAGCCTCCCTGAGTCCTTTTCTCAGTCACAGGACCCTCTCACATGAAGCTGCATGCACTGCCTATGGAAGTAACTGCGCAACTGAGGCGCGAAAATGAGGCCTCCTCCCTCTGCATACCAGAGTGAAGGGGCCTTTCTGACTAGATTAGGTGTCTAAACAACTGCCAGGCGCAATAAACGTTCCCAAAAGTGTTTCAAAGTTCACAAAAACACTCCAATTGTCATATAATATGATAAAAAACTAATCGATTTAGCCCACAATAGTGTCAACCAGCATAGAGCCCAATTTATAAGCCTTAATTCTGTTACTGAGTCTAAGAAAATGGCTTACCAGTCCCATAAGGGAAAACTGACAGTCTTCTAGCATTACTGGGTCTTTTTAGAAAAGAGACTGCTCATACCTGAAGCAGATAAGTCTGCAAACTGTTCCCCCCAACTGAAGTTCTCTGATTTCAACAGTCCTGCGTGGGAACAGCAATGGATTTTAGTTACTGGTGCTAAAATCATACTCCTCTTTTAACAGAAATCTTCATCACTTTCTGTTGTAGAGTAAATAGTACAAACCGGCACTATTTTAAAATAACAAACTCTTGATAGAAGAAATAAAACTACAACTAACACCACAAACTCTTTACCATCCCCGTGGAGATGCTACTTGTTCAGAGCGGCAAAGAGAATGATGGGGGGCGGAGCCAGAGGGGGGGCTATATGGACAGCTTTTGCTGTGTGCTCTCTTTGCCATTTCCTGTAGGGGAAGAGAATATCCCACAAGTAAGGATGAAGCCGTGGACCGGACACACCAATGTAGGAGAAAATGCTGCATGAAAAACAAGTATAAGGGGTTTATGTAGTGCACAATATACATTGGGCTCCATGTACGAAGTAGCATAAGCAGCTCCGGAGCCTTGCGGGACAGATTTGCACATGTGAGCCTGATTACCGCAATGTAAGAAGCAGCATTAGAACGCTGCTTATGACACTCTTTACCACCTCTGAGGTGGTGAAGAGAAATCACCCCAAACTCAGGGTGATTGACAGGCCCTTCTCTCGCGCGACCAATCATAGTGTGTAATGATGCATACGGGTCAGCGGACAAAACAGACCAGATGCCCATGTGCAACAACTTCTTAAGTTGAGAAGCTTGTCCGCTCGCCGGTTAATACATGGGGCCCTATACTGTAAATGTTTACCCTCAAAAGGGTTATACACGTAGTGTAAGTCCCACTTAGGAGCTGCAGGCAAATGCTGGTTCCAAGAAAGAAAGGCTGGTGATCGGTCGGGTCATGCAGTTCTCTGCGACTCCCGAGTGGGGCCTAACCACACAGACCTTCAGAGAAGTAGTTATAAAACTACATGTAATTAGAGCATGTCATTTTTGCACTTTCAGAAAGTCAACAGAAAGTGCAATTGGGCCCTTAAGAATTGATTGCCCACTGGCTGATAAGCAGGTCTCTCACCACTTTATAGGTAAGCAATGCTGCGTCTAACAAGCATAAAAGCAAAAGTTTTTTTTATTAGAAAACCAAGAAAATCAACCTTATCCTTCAATTTACTTTTAGTACCCAATTTTCTTAATTCTCTTGGCATCCTTTCTTGAAGGAGCAGCAATGCACTGCTGGTAGCTGGCTGAACTAATCAGTTGAGCCAATGACAAAAGGCATATATGTGCAGCCACTAGGCATGTGCATTCAGACCATTCGTGATGATCCAAATGTAGAAGAAAGCCCATTCTTGCGGCATTTGGCTCTTTTCGGAGCTGATTACTACTTCTTAAAGTGCAACACAATAAGGTCTGGATTTTCACAGATCTTAGTGTGTTGCACTTTCACATGAAGAAATCCAGCAAAAAAAGGGCGAAACTCTGTGAGCAGCCTCCTTCTTACGCATTCAAATCATCACAAACGATCTGAATGCACATGCTTAGCAGCCACCAATCAGCAGCTAGCTCCCAGTAGTGCATTGCTAGTCCCGAGCCAACCTATGTATGATTTTCCACAAAGGGTACCAAGAGAACAAAAAAAGTTGATAACAGAATGACTAACTGGTTGCAATTGTATTCAGTATTAGTTAGCTATTAAAGCTATCACATGTACATTGCTTTTGTTATTTTCTTACAAAATTATTTTTACTTTCTTTGAATCCACTGGCTAACATGGTACTGCCCTTTTTCTGCAGGAAGTTATTAGAAATGTATTTAAAATTGCATGCTGTATCTGAATTATGAAGGTTTAATTTTAAACTTACTGTTCCTTTAAATTGCCCTGATGGTGGTAGCAGGGGTGGTTCTAGACCATTATATTTCAGGGTGCTAACAAATATCTAGGGTGTGCATTAGTACCAGTAAAGACCTCATCATTAACAACATATTACTGCTTATTTATATTTTAATTCCTCTTCTTCCTGTTTTACCTTTATACCTTCCCTGTATAGATAACTGGGCATATATAGTTGCACACCCTAACTGCATAATAAAGAATTACATTAACGTTACAGAACAAAGGTTTGACATTAATTTTTACACCAATTGTGGCTCAGATTTTGAAGTATACCTACTACAATGTGGTTTTTGTGGAATTCAGTATGTAGGGTTAACTACATGTACTGTACGTACCAGAATCACTGGATATTTGAGGGATATCAAAAACTTTCACAAGAATTCCCCCGTAGCCAAGCACTTAAAGTCAGTGTCATTGATAGAGCTACTGTACCACCCAGAGGAGGCAATAAAAAAAATTGGGGAAAAAAAGAGCTTTTCTGGATTTATAAACTAAATACCAGACAACCTAATGGCATGAATCTGGAGTGGGACATCAGCTACTATTTTGATTGAACTTAGTTTCATATTAAAATCTAATAAAGTATATTATTTTAGTCCATATGATGAGAATTATGCAGACTAAGCATAACCATATAGTAGAATAGATTTAGATTTTGAAAAATACGGGTATACGTTATGCAACTTAAGTGTCAATAAATAGTTTGATGTCTCTTTTAAGATGTAACATTCGTTTGCAATATTTGGTATATGTCCTTGTTATAATTTCTGTTATCGCAAGTTGATAAAATGTTATAATGTTTATTTAGGGTAATTCAGTTTAACTTTGTCTTTATCTTGGGTATTTTAATGTTGCCTAGGTTAATAAACAGCTCTGTTTAACCTGTTTATTATTATTGTGTTTTAATACAGTGGGTTAAATCACATATTTTAAATTTTGTAACCTGAAGGTGTAACCATATGAGCAGTATCTATGATTAAGTGCTCGTAAGAGAACGAAACGCGTAAGATTTTCTGATGGATTAACCCCCTTCTGTGAACTGTTGTTTTTAGAAGATTCAATAAAGTATTTTTGTTTTAAGATTTGGCGTTTGCGGCCCTATCTCTGCAACTGGATATTCACACAGCTTGGTTCAGCCGGCACCCTCACTATGACGTATGTACACAGGTGTGATTTTTTTCCTATGATCTCAGCAGCAAGTGCATCTGGGACTGCATAATAAAGACCCTCTTCCCCAGTAATAGTAAAGGAACACTAAAGTTAAAATTAAACTTTCATGATTCTGAGCAGGTATTTAAAAAAAAAAAAAAAAAAAATCTTTACAATTTACTTTCATTATCAAGCTGTGCAGTCTTGATATGCACACTTTCTGAGGCACCAGCTACTACTGAGCATGTGCAAGAATACACAGTGTTTGCATAGGTGAGTTTGTGATCCACAGTAATATGATAAAGGCGGCAGATAAAGGGAAGGAAATGTTGAAATTGGCCAGAAAAAAAATCCACTGCTCATTTGAAATTCAGAGTAAGGGCCCGATCTAAAGTGTTTTTTTTCTCGAAGATCTTTGCAGGGGCTTCCATGGTGGAATTATCGTAAAAAAGGGTCCCTGCGAGTGGCGAGATGTATCCTATTAAAAGTAATGGAGCTCGCTGGAAAGGGACTCTAGGGCCAAGTTAGCAGTGAGCAAGGGGAGCACCTTAAAGCAACTTACAATCACCTATTTTTTGCATGCATATGTATTTCTAGTAGTGTATTAAAGGGACATGAAACCCAAATTTTATCTTTCATGATTTAGAAAGAGCATGACATTTTAAACAACTTTTTTAATTTACTTCTATTATCTAATTTGCTTCATTCTCTTGATATCATTTGCTGAAAAGCATATCTAGATAGGCTCAGTAGCTCCTGATTGGTGGCTGCACATAGATGCCTCGTGCGACTGGCTCACCCGTGTGCATTGCAATTTTTTTCAACAAAGGATATCTAAAGCATGAAGCAAATTAGATAATAGAAGTAAATTGGAATGTTGTTTAAAATTGTATTCTCTATCTGAATCATGAAAGACAAATTTGGGGTTTAGTGTCCCTTTTAAGTATTTTGAGAAAAGCTTAAAACTACACCCATGGCCAGCCCATGTTATGAAAAAACAACTATTACACTTTTTATTTTGAACTTATAAGTAAACATTTCTGTGTGTTTTTTGAGCATCCGGTGCACTTAAAGGGACATAAAACCCACATTTTTTCTTTCATGATTTAGAAAGAGCGTGCAATTTTAAACAACTTTCTAATTTACTTCTATTCTCTAATTTTTCATTCTCTTGATATTCTTTGATGAAAAGCATATCTAGATAGGCTCAGTAGCTAATGATTGGTGGCTGCATATAGATGACTCATGTGATTGGCTCACACATGTGCATTGCTATTTCTTTAACAAAGGATATCTAAAAAATGAAACAAATTAGATAATAGAAGTAAATTTGAATGTTGTTTAAAATTGTATTCTCTACCTGAATCATGAAAGAAAATTTTGGGTTTAGTGTCCCTTTAAATTCGGATTTAGACTGTGCATATTCAATACAATTTATTCCTGTGGAATTTGCATACATATTTAACATTTTTGATAAAATAAGATTTTTGGTGAAGAATTTTATTACGATTTTTGATGCACCATAACAATACCATTTTTTTTCCTGCATATTTTTATGTAAATGCTTCAATTATTTGTTTTGTAAGATATTTCAAATACAAATTTTAGTGTACACTTTTGTAATGTATGCATCGTCTCCCAATATTAAAATGCAGTTCACGCCCCTTAGCGAGATATCCTGTTTTTTAGGGTTAAAAGTAGCTTTAGATCATTCCGCCAGGGAACTATAAATCTTGGCAAACATTCTTTATTAATCTTGCAAGCCCAGAGACCTTAAAGGGACAGTAAAGTCATAATTAGACATTCATGATTCAGACAGAACATACAATTTTAAACAATTTTTTAAATAACTTCTATTTTTTAATTTGCTTATTTCTCTTGTTATCCTTTGTTGAAGGGTTTATCTAGGTAAGCGCAGGAGCAGGAAAGCACCTGGGTGCTAGCTGCTGATTGGTGGCTGCATATATATATATATATATATATATATATGCCTTTTGTCATTGGCTTACCCCATGTTGTCAGATAAGAAACAAACAGTGCATTGCTGCTCCTTCAACAAATGATATCAAGAGAATGAAGCACATTTGATAATAGAAGTAAGCTGGAAAGTTGTTTAAAATTGTATGTTCTACCTTACTCATGAAAGAACAATTGTGGGTTTCATGTTGCTTTAAGATCATCTTTATTTAATGATCGTTAAACTCTAATTACTATTAATGTGAACCAAACTAAAGAGAAAGCTCAATTTTGTCAGTAAGCTCACTCATTAGAATTCTCATTGGTTGATCTGATTAACCAGTCAGAATTGCCCTAAACTCTCTATATACTGTATACACAAGGGAACTGCAGAGCATGACTTTATTGAGATGGAGGGTTTATATAATTAAAATTTTATTTATTTGTTGTCACAATTACTTGCAAGCTGTCACTACAGGGTTCATTTTTGTGTGTCTTAATTTTGATTGCATGCAGGCCACATACTCGGCTAGATTTAGAGTTTGGCGGCCAAAGGGGTGCGTTAGCTACGTGTGCTTTTTTTCTCCCGCACCTTTTAAATACTGCTGGTATTTAGAGTTCACAGAATGGCTGCGTTAGGCTTCAAAAAGGGAGCGTAGAGCATATTTACCGCCACTGCAACTCTAGATACCAGCGTTGCTTACGGACGCGGCCAGCTTCAAAAACGTGCTCGTTCACGATTCCCCCATAGAAAACAATGGGGCCGTTTGAGCTGAAAAAAAACCTAACACCTGCAAAAAAGCAGCGTTCAGCTCTTAACGCAGCCCCATTGTTTTCTATGGGGAAACACTTCCTAAGTCTGCACCTAACACCCTAACATGTACCCCGAGTCTAAACACCCCTAACCTTACACTTATTAACCCCTAATCTGCCGCCCCCGCTATCGCTGACCCCTGCATATTATTATTAACCCCTAATCTTCCACTCCGTACACCGCTGCAACCTACATTATCCCTATGTACCCCTAATCTGCTGCCCCTAACACCGCCGACCCCTATATTATATTTATTAACCCCTAATCTGCCGCCCCCAACGTCGCCGCCACATACCTACAATAATTAACCCCTAATCTGCCGACCGGAGCTCACCGCTACTATAATAAATGTATTAACCCCTAATCCGCCTCACTCCCGCCTCAATAACCCTATAATAAATAGTATTAACCCCTAATCTGCTCTCCCTAACATCGCCTACACCTAACTTCAAGTATTAACCCCTAATCTGCCGACCGGAGCTCACCGCTACTCTACTAAATTTTTTAACCCCTAAAGTTAAGTCTAACCCTAACAACCCCCTAAGTTAAATATAATTTTTATCTAACGAAATAAATTAACTCTTATTAAATAAATTATTCCTATTTAAATCTAAATACTTACCTGTAAAATATACCCTAATATAGCTACAATATAAATTATAATTATATTGTAGCTATTTTAGGATTAATATTTATTTTACAGGCAACTTTGTATTTTTTTTAACCAGGTACAATAGCTATTAAATAGTTAATAACTATTTAATAGTTACCTAGTTAAAATAATTACAAAATTATCTGTAAAATAAATCCTAACCTAAGTTACAATTAAACCTAACACTACACTATCAATAAATAAATTAAATAAAATACCTACAATTATCTACAATTAAACCTAACACTACACTATCAATAAATTAATTAAATACAATACCTACAAATAAATACAATTAAATAAACTAACTAAAGTACAAAAAATAAAAAAGAACTAAGTTACAAAAAATAAAAAAATATTTACAAACATTAGAAAAATATTACAACAATTTTAAGCTAATTACACCTACTCTAAGCCCCCTAATAAAATAACAAAGCCCCCCAAAATAAAAAAAATGCCCTACCCTATTCTAAAATTAAAATAGAAACGCTCTTTTACCTTACCAATCCTGAAAAGGGCCCTTTGCGGGGCATGCCCCAAAGAATTCAGCTCTTTTGCCTGTAAAAAAAAAAACATACAATACCCCCCCCAACATTACAACCCACCACCTACATACCCCTAATTAATTAATTTATTGATAGTGTAGTGTTAGGTTTAATTGTAATTTAGGTTAGGATTTATTTTACAGGTAATTTTGTAATTATTTTAACTAGGTAACTATTAAATAGTTATTAACTATTTAATAGCTATTGTACCTGGTTAATATAATTACAAAGTTGCATGTAAAATAAATATTAATCCTAAAATAGCTACAATATAATTAATTTATATTGTAGCTATATTAGGGTTTATTTTACAGGTAAGTATTTAGCTTTAAATAGGAATAAGTTATTTAATAAGAGTTAATTTATTTCGTTAGATTTAAATTATATTTAATTTAGGGGGGTGTTAGGGTTAGACTTAGCTTTAGGGGTTAATACATTTATTATAGTAGCGGTGAGATCCGGTCGGCAGATTACGGGTTATTAATTGTAGGTAGGTGGAGGCGACGTTGGGGGCGGCAGATTAGGGGTTAATAAATATAATATAGGGGTCGGCGGTGTTAGGGGCAGCAGATTAGGGGTACATAGGGATAATACATAGGGATAATGTAGGTTGCGTCGGTGTACGGAGCGGCAGATTAGGGGTTAATAATAATATGCAGGTGTCAGCGATAGCGGGGGCGGCAGATTAGGGGTTAATAAATATAACATAGTGGTCGGCGATGTTAGGGGCAGCAGATTAGGGGTACATAGGGATAACGTAGATGGCGGAGGTGTACGGAGCGGCAGATTAGGGGTTAAAAAAATTTAATAGAGTGGCAGTGATGTGGGGGGACCTCGGTTTAGGGGTACATAGGTAGTTTATGGGTGTTAGTGTACTTTAGAGCACAGTAGTTAAGAGCTTTATAAACCGGCGTTAGCCCAGAAAGCTCTTGACTACTGATTTTTTCTGCGGCTGGAGTTTTGTTGTTAGATTTCTAATGCTCACTTCAGCCAGGACTGAAAGATCCCATTGAAAAGATAGTATACGCAAATGGCGTAGGGGGATCTGCGGTATGGAAAAGTCGCGGATGCAAAGTGAGCGTTAGACCCTTTCCTGACTGACTCCAAATACCAGAGGGCGGTAAAAACCAGCGTTTTGAGCCTCTAACGCTGGTTTTGACGGCTACCGCCCAACTCTAAATCTAGGCCACTGTGTACATATTGTATATCATTTAGTTTCCTATGCAAATGTTACTAGGATCTCATTTCTTCCTCTATAGAGCACTGGTCCATTATGACATCTTTAGATCTTCATTATACTCCATTAGAAAGAAAAGCAAAAACAAAAACAAGCAAAACTGTATTGTATCCCTTTTGTTACAGTAACACAAAACAGCGATTTAACATCTTGGTTGCTAACAAAACAACGCAGTGATTTAACTCCTTGAGTCTTGGTAAAACAAATGCTGCACTAATTTAATCCCTTGATTAGCTAGAACAAATCCAAAGAATGTAGGCATCAATTCTCTGTTGTGTAACACTTGAAACTCTTACCAGTAACAATGCCCATTTTCTAGGTGCCATGGCACTTGATATTCATGAAACCCTATTCTACACTTTCCTCTTGGCTCTGATTTGCTATTCTACTTTCCCTTTATTTATTTATTTGTTGTTGTTTACACATTTGTTACCTGTAATTCAGGTCACTGCAAAATATTTTTTGTTTATTAGGTTTATAGTGTCTTCCTTGACCTTTGACTTAGACATTTAAACATATTTGGGAATGTTTTTTGCTCATTGTTTAACAATGTTTTTTGCTTCCTTCATTGTAAGGATGTAATCATAACATAGCAAGACTGTGAACATTGCTTATGACTTCAGTAGGGTGATTTTGGGAATCTCTGAAACTGTTTAATTAAGAAAGATCAGTAACTTTAATATCTACTAATGAATTAGACAATCCATCTGTTTGTGAAATAAAATGGAAAAAATAAAATAAAATCTTTTTTTTTTGGTAACCAAGAGATTAATAAAACAGGCACCAGATATTTACTTTAAAGCATTCTCCAAATGTTTTATAATAATTTGTGTCCTACAACTGCCTCCAAGAAATGTACGCGCCAAGTGTCTGTTCCATGCTGCTGCTCTGGGTGGCAGAGGCTGTACCCTGAGATTCCTTGCAAGCCAGGAGGAAAACACACTCCAGATTGAGAGAGATTTTTGCTATCTCTTGGATGGCATTGAATAACGTCATCGCTTAACAGGCTGCCTCTCCATGTGTCTTGCTGCTCGCTTAGTACATTATAAAGCAGCTTTACTATAGCCGAAGCCTTACAGACCACCTTAATTTACAAAACAAAAAGGCACAGACAACACAAAAATTAAAGGGACAGTCAAGTATAAATTAAACTTTCATTATTCAGATAAGAATTTTAATTTTAATCGACTTTCCAATTTACTTTTATCATCAAATTTGCTTTTTTCTCTTGGTATTCTTAGTTTAAACTAAACATAGGTAGGCTCATATGCTAATTTCTAAGCCTTTGAGGGCTGCCTCTTATCAAATGCTTTTTAAATCTCTTTTCAACACAAAGAGACAGAAAGTACACGTGGGCTATATAGATAACACTGTGTTCAGGCACAGAAAGTTATTTAAGATCTAGCACAACACAATGCTAAATTCAAGACAATAGATAATAAACAGTCACAGTCATGTGATCAGGGGGCTGGAAGAAGGTTCCTAGATACAAGGTAATCACAGAGGTAAAAAGTACATTAATATAACTGTGTTGGTTATGCAAAACTGGGGAATGGGTAATAAAGGGATTATCTATCTTTTAAAACAATAACAATTCTATGGTTGACTGTCCCTTTAACTAGTTCAATTTACACATACAGCTTCTTGTCCCACTCTCGTACTCTCACACATACACCCCAAACCCTTGTCTACCGTTACATTTACACATACAGCTTCTTCTCCCACTCTTACTCTCACACCCCCCCAAACCCTTGTCTACCGTTACATTTACACATACAGCTTCTTCTCCCACTCTTACTCTCACACACCCCCAAACCCTTGTCTACCGTTACATTTACACATGCAGCTTCTTGTCCCACTCTCTTACTCTCACATACCCCCCCAAACCCTTGTCTACCGTTACATTTACACAAGCAGCTTCTTGTCCCACTCTCTTACTCTCACATACCCCCCCAAACCCTTGTCTACCGTTACATTTACACATGCAGCTTCTTGTCCCACTCTCTTACTCACACACACCCCAAACCCTTGTCTACCGTTACATTTACACATGCAGCTTCTTGTCCCACTCTCGTACTCTCATCCCCCCCAAACCCTTGTCTACCGTTACATTTACACATGCAGCTTCTTGTCCCACTCTCTTACTCTCACCCCCCCCAACCCTTGTCTACCGTTACATTTACACATGCAGCTTCTTGTCCCACTCTCTTACTCTCACCCCCCCAAACCCTTGTCTACCATTACATTTACACATGCAGCTTCTTGTCCCACTCTTACTCTCACACACCCCCAACCCTTGTCTACCGTTACATTTACACATGCAGCTTCTTGTCCCACTCTTACTCTCACCCCCCCAAACCCTTGTCTACCATTACATTTACACATGCAGCTTCTTGTCCCACTCTTACTCTCACACACCCCCAACCCTTGTCTACCGTTACATTTACACATACAGCTTCTTGTCCCACTCTCGTACTCTCACATACCCCCCCAAACCCTTGTCTACCGTTACATTTACACATACAGCTTCTTCTCCCACTCTTACTCTCACATACCCCCCAACCCTTGTCTACCGTTACATTTACACATATAGCTTCTTGTCCCACTCTCGTACTCTCACATACCCCCCAACCCTTGTCTACCGTTACATTTACACATACAGCTTCTTCTCCCACTCTTACTCTCACATACCCCAAACCCTTGTCTACCGTTACATTTACACATACAGCTTCTTCTCCCACTCTTACTCTCACATACCCCCAACCCTTGTCTACCATTACATTTACACATACAGCTTCTTCTCCCACTCTTACTCTCACATACCCCCCAACCCTTGTCTACCGTTACATTTACACATACAGCTTCTTGTCCCACTCTCGTACTCTCACATATCCCCCAACCCTTGTCTACCATTACATTTACACATACAGCTTCTTGTCCCACTCTCGTACTCTCACATACCCCCCAACCCTTGTCTACCATTACATTTACACATACAGCTTCTTGTCCCACTCTCTTACTCTCACATACCCCCCAACCCTTGTCTACCATTACATTTACACATGCAGCTTCTTGTCCCACTCTCTTACTCTCACACACCCCAAAACCCTTGTCTACCGTTACATTTACACATGCAGCTTCTTGTCCCACTCTCTTACTCTCACACACCCCAAACCCTTGTCTACCGTTACATTTACACATGCAGCTTCTTGTCCCACTCTCTTACTCTCATCCCCCCACCAAACCCTTGTCTACCGTTACATTTACACATGCAGCTTCTTGTCCCACTCTCTTACTCTCACCCCCCCCAAACCCTTGTCTACCGTTACATTGACAAATACAGCTTCTTGTCCCACTCTCTTACTCTCATCCTCCCCCAACCCTTGTCTACCGTTACATTTACACATGCAGCTTCTTCTCCCACTCTCTTACTCTCATCCTCCCCCAACCCTTGTCTACCGTTACATTTACACATGCAGCTTCTTCTCCCACTCTCTTACTCTCACCCCCCCAAACCCTTGTCTACCGTTACATTTACACATGCAGCTTATTGTCCCACTCTTACTCTCACATACACTCCAAACCCTTGTCTACCATTACATTTACACATACAGCTTCTTGTCCCACTCTCTTACTCTCACCCCCCCAAACCCTTGTCTACCGTTACATTTACACATACAGCTTCTTGTCCCACTCTCTTACTCTCACCCCCCCAAACCCTTGTCTACCGTTACATTTACACATGCAGCTTCTTGTCCCACTCTTACTCTCACATACCCCAAACCCTTGTCTACCGTTACATTTACACATGCAGCTTCTTGTCCCACTCTCTTACTCTCACCCCCCCAAACCCTTGTCTACCGTTACATTTACACATACAGCTTCTTGTCCCACTCTTACTCTCACCCCCACCAAACCCTTGTCTACCGTTACATTTACACATGCAGCTTCTTGTCCCACTCTCTTACTCTCACCCCCCCCCCAAACCCTTGTCTACCGTTACATTTACACATGCAGCTTCTTGTCCCACTCTCTTACTCTCACATACCCCCCAACCCTTGTCTACCATTACATTTACACATGCAGCTTCTTGTCCCACTCTCTTACTCTCACATACCCCCCAACCCTTGTCTACCGTTACATTGACAAATACAGCTTCTTCTCCCACTCTCTTACTCTCATCCTCCCCCAACCCTTGTCTACCGTTACATTTACACAAGCAGCTTCTTGTCCCACTCTCTTACTCTCACCCCCCCAAACCCTTGTCTACCGTTACATTTACACATGCAGCTTCTTGTCCCACTCTCTTACTCTCACCCCCCCAAACCCTTGTCTACCGTTACATTTACACATGCAGCTTCTTGTCCCACTCTTACTCTCACATACCCCAAACCCTTGTCTACCGTTACATTTACACATACAGCTTCTTCTCCCACTCTTACTCTCACATACCCCCCCAAACCCTTGTCTACCGTTACATTTACACATACAGCTTCTTCTCCCACTCTTACTCTCACATACCCCCCAACCCTTGTCTACCGTTACATTTACACATACAGCTTCTTCTCCCACTCTTACTCTCACATACCCCCCAACCCTTGTCTACCGTTACATTTACACATACAGCTTCTTCTCCCACTCTTACTCTCACACACCCCCAAACCCTTGTCTACCGTTACATTTACACATACAGCTTCTTCTCCCACTCTCTTACTCTCATCCTCCCCCAACCCTTGTCTACCGTTACATTAACACATACAGCTTCTTGTCCCACTCTTACTCTCACACACTCCAAACCCTTGTCTACCATTACATTTACACATGCAGCTTCTTCTCCCACTCTCTTACTCTCACACACCCCAAACCCTTGTCTACCATTACATTTACACATGCAGCTTCTTGTCCCACTCTCGTACTCTCATCCCCCCCAAACCCTTGTCTACCGTTACATTTACACATGCAGCTTCTTGTCCCACTCTCTTACTTTCATCCCCCCCCAAACCCTTGTCTACCGTTACATTTACACAAGCAGCTTCTTCTCCCACTCTCTTACTCTCATCCTCCCCCAACCCTTGCCTACCGTTACATTTACACAAGCAGCTTCTTGTCCCACTCTCTTACTTTCACCCCCCCAAACCCTTGTCTACCGTTACATTTACACATACAGCTTCTTGTCCCACTCTCTTACTTTCATCCCCCCCCAAACCCTTGTCTACCGTTACATTTACACAAGCAGCTTCTTCTCCCACTCTCTTACTCTCATCCTCCCCCAACCCTTGCCTACCGTTACATTTACACAAGCAGCTTCTTGTCCCACTCTCTTACTTTCACCCCCCAAACCCTTGTCTACCGTTACATTTACACATACAGCTTCTTGTCCCACTCTTACTCTCACACACTCCAAACCCTTGTCTACCGTTACATTTACACATGCAGCTTCTTCTCCCACTCTCTTACTCTCACACACCCCAAACCCTTGTCTACCATTACATTTACACATGCAGCTTCTTGTCCCACTCTCGTACTCTCATCCCCCCCAAACCCTTGTCTACCGTTACATTTACACATGCAGCTTCCTGTCCCACTCTTACTCTCACCCCCACCAAACCCTTGTCTACCGTTACATTTACACATGCAGCTTCTTGTCCCACTCTCTTACTTTCATCCCCCCCCCAAACCCTTGTCTACCGTTACATTTACACAAGCAGCTTCTTGTCCCACTCTCTTACTCTCACACACACCTCCAGGTGCTGTACCACACTTGCACTCAATCATCAGTTACTGTTTAACCTTTACCTTTAACTTGTGCTCTCCTTTCCGTAAGCCCCCCCAGATGCTCTCCTGCTCTAACCAACATTGCCAGGTGCTCTCCTATCCTTACACAGATCGCTCAGGTACTTTCTTACCCATACGCACTCTCCTCAGGTACTCTCCTACCCTTACGCACACTCAGCAAGCACTCTCCTACCATTACGCACACTCCTTAGGTACTCTCCTACTCTTTCCCTTGCACATATCACTCAGGTACTCTCCTTCCCTTATGCACACTCATTAGGTACTCTCCTACCTTTGCTCACATTGCTAGGAACACTCCTATCCTCACGCATATTCCTCAGGTACTTTCATATTCTTCACACATCACTTAGGTACTCTCTCACCTTTGTACACACCCCTCAGGTACTTTCCTATTCTTCACACATCACTCAGGTGCTCTCCTACCCTTACACACACTCCTCAGGTACTCCCCTACTCTTACCAATACTCCTCAGGTGTTCTCCTACCCTTATACACACTCCTCAGGTACTCCCCTACCCTTACCTGTACTCCTCATGTACTCTCCTACCCTAACATACAGACGTTCAGGTACTCTCCTACTCTTACGCACACTCCTCAAGTACTTTCCTACCCTTACACACATTACTCAAGTGCTTTACTATCCTTACACACATCGATCAGGTACTTACTTACCTTTACGAACATTGTTTAAATACTCTCCTACCCTTACACACATCAGTCAGGTACTCTCTTACCATCATGCACACACCTCAGGCACTCTCCTATCCTTACACATACTAGTCAGGTAATTTCCTATCATCATGCACACACCTCAGGTACTCCCCTACCTGTACACACATCAGTCAGGTACTCTCCTACCATCACACACACCTCAGGTACTCCTACCCTTGCACATATCAGTCGGGTACTCTTCTACCATAACACACACACCTCACATACTATCCTATCCTTACACATACCAGTCAGGTACGCTCCTACCATCATGTAAACATCTCAGGTACTCTCCTGTCATCATGCACACACCTCAGGCACTCTCCTACCCTTACATATATTAGTCAGGTAATTTCCTACCATCATGCACACACCTCAGGTACTCCGCTACCTGTACACACATCAGTCAGGTACTCTCCTACCATCACACACACACCTCAGGTACTCGCCTACCCTTGCACATATCAGTTGGGTACTCTTCTACCATAGCACACACATCTCAGGTACTATCCTATCCTTACACATACTAGTCAGGTACGCTCCTTAGGTACTCTCTCACCCTTGCACACATCGCTCAAGTTATCTACTACCCTTGCTCACTCCTCAGGTTCCTCAGGTGCTTAGATACTCACGTACCATCATGCACACTCCTCAGGTACTCTCCTACCCATGCACACATCAGTCAGGTACTCTTTGACCATCATGCAAACACCTCAGGTACTCTCCTACCCTTACACATATTAGTCAGGTACTCTCCTACCAGACAATTTGTGTCTTAAGGGAGAAATATCTATGTTTTGTACATACTCTTACATACTGCACATTGACTGCTCTATTTGTGGAGCAACAAATGTATATCTGTCCTATATTTGTCAAAGCATAGGAGATAAGATAAACATAAATAAAAAAATATCCTCTATTAAAGCACTCAGTGCAAGAGCTAAGCAGAGTTAAACCGTAAACAGGTCTGTAATCAACCCAAGAGACCTTCCGTGTAAGCGTATGTAATGTCTAGTGATACAGTACAATTCAAAGTTGCAACTTACATTCCTGACGACTCTTTATTAAACACAGATCTCATATGTAGTGTATGTCCCCGGATGCAGAGACTCTGCATATGCTCACCCTCCAGCGTCTCTCACTGCTGCTCAAACGCTCTGTGCCCCCCAGCTCCTCGTCCACCTCCCTGCAAACCACCAAGTGGAGTTCCCTAAATCCAATGTACAACGACCAAAAAAGAAAGCGTGGCAGGGGACCAGGTAAAGTTTAAAACATAGCTTTTATTAAAGCATTAAAAACATAAAAAAATCACAAACAACAATCCGGTGTAACAGCAGTCTTACGCATTTCAGCTCATGCCTTGGCGGTCTATGAGTAAGGCATGAGCTGAAAAGCGTAAGACCGCTGGGACACCGGCTTTTTGTTTGTGATTTTTTATGCTTTTTATGCTTTAATAAAAGCTACGTTTTAAACTTTACCTGGTCCCCTGCCACACTTTCTTTTTTGATCATAAGATAAAAATATTTGCCCCCTTATTTTCATTTATTACAATTCATTATGCCTTTCTCCTCTTCTGCTTTATCCTTAAATTGTCTCCTATCTAACAAAGCACCTAATAAACTTTCATTAGGAAGATTAAACAAATATAAAACATTATATTTATATAGAAAAGTTTATTTCTTCAACTTCATTGCTCTTTGTTGTCAAGAATATCGAGTCTGAAGTCTTCTGAATTCTGAAAGAGATAATGTCTGTTTTCCCAGAACAACGTGTCCTCACACATACAATAAATTCTACTGCTATGTTGCCAATAAAATCCTAGGCAACCTTCTGTAACCAAGGAACAACTGCCGAAAACTACAGGTACCTCAAGCAAAACCAACCATAACTTCTAAGTTAACTGAATATAAATTTACCAGATTGTGTTCTTAAATAAAGCTTGTGTCAGTGTCACCAAGATATAAATTGCTGTACCATAGCCCGAGTTGGCATTATCTTGTTGGCTCCTTTGTTTGGAAAGGTATCCTCTCCCAATGTCAGCTATTAAATGACAGCATTAAAAATAGCTAATCTAAAATGTCATGGAACTCATTAGAGCACCATTCTTAATGTCATCAATTTATCATATCCACATTGTCAAGGGAATTTCCCCACAACTTTAAGCTATACAGACATCCAACACGCTAAGTCTTACTCCAAATCAGCCCCTCTTTTCCAACAGTATTGCAATATTACTGTTAATTGTTGCCTATGTGTGGTACAGTTATGTAAACAAAGCCAACCACAACTAGCAGCATTTAAATGGACATTAGATTTGAAATGATTCACCCCCAAAAGGCCAGGTTTTCATATTAGCTGAATCAGTGCACAGGTGAAATAATCAGTTTATGGGTGAGAGCAGGTTAGTAACTATGTTGTTACTGTTCAGCTGATTACTTCACCTGTACAATGGTTCGGCTATAATGAAAACCTGGCCTGTTGCGGGTACTTGTGGACCATGGTTGAGAAACACTGGTTTAGACAGAGCTTGCATTTTAAAAAAAAAGTTCAAATCAGTTTTCCTTCTAAGGCCAGCAGTGAAACAGCAGTGAAACAGTTAATAACAGAACCACATCTTGCAGTCGGCACTGGATAGTTTGCAAATTGCTCTAATTAACTGTTTTACTGCTGTGCCGCTCACAAAACTGGCCTTAGAGGGAATACTGATTCAAATGTATATATATTATCAAATTTACTTTGTTTTCTTGGTATTTTTTGTTGAACAACATATCAAAGTAGGTTCAGAGCCATGAAAGTGTCTTTACATTGTTGCAAACACTGCTGCCCTCTAGTGCTCAACAATGTATAATATTATTAAAAACAATCGGCTAGATTACGAGTTTTGCGATATGAGTGAAAAAGCAGCGTTAAGGCTCTTTTTCAATACCGCTGGTATTACGAGTCTTGCAGGTTTAGGGGCACCGCACACTTTTTTGACCGTGACGCAACGTAATTACCGCAGCTTTCAAAAAGTCCTTTTTCAATGGGACTTCCATAGCACCGGTATTACGAGTCTGCCTGGGAGGCCAAAAAGTGAGCGGTACACCGCCAAGATCCACACCGTAAACTGAAAGTCAGTAGTTATGAGTTTTACGCTACAAAGCTGTACCATAAAACTCGTAACTAAAGTGCTAAAAAGTACACTAACACCCATAAACTACCTATTAACCCCTAAACCGAGGCCCTCCCACATCGCAAACACTAAAATAAAATTATTAACCCCTAATCTGCCGCTCTGGACATCGCTGCCACTATAAAAAAACATATTAACCCCTAAACCACCGCACTCCCGCATCGCAAACACTAGTTAAATATTATTAACCCCTAATCTTCTGCCCCTAACATCGCCGCCACCTACCTACATTTATTAACCCCTAATCTGCCACCCCCAACGTCGCCGCCACTATACTAAATTTATTAACCCCTAACCCTAAGTCTAACCCTAACACCCACTAACTTTAATGCAATTAAAATAAATCTAAATAAAACCTACTATTAATAACTAAATAATACCTATTTAAAACTAAATACTTACCTTTAAAATAAACCCTAAGCTAGCTACAATATAACTAATAGTTACATTGTATCTAGCTTAGATTTTATTTTTATTTCACAGGCAAGTTTGCATTTATTTTAACTAGGTAGAAAAGTTACTAAATAGTTATTAACTATTTACTAACTACCTAGATAACATAAATACAAATTTACCTGTAAAATAAAACCTAACCTGTCTTACAATAATACCTAACCTTACACTACAATTAAATAAATTACATTAATTAAATACAATTAACTTAATTACAAAAAACCCCACTAAATTACACAAAATAAAAAAAGAAATTATCAGATATTTAAACTAATTACACCTAATCTAATAGCCCTATCAAAATTACCCCCCCCCCAGAAAATAAAAAAAACCCCTAGCCTAAACTAAACTACCAATAGCCCTTAAAAGGGCCTTTTGCTTACCTGTAAAAAAATACAAACAACCCCCCAACAGTAAAACCCACCACCCACACAACCGACCCCCAAATAAAATCCTAACTAAAAAACCTAAGCTCCCCATTGCCCTGAAAAGGGCATTTGGATGGGCATTGCCCTTAAAAGGGTATTTAGCTCTTTTTCAAGTGCCCAACCCCCTAATCTAAAAATAAAACCCACCCAATAAACCCTTAAAAAAGCCTAACACTAACCCCCGAAGATCCACTTAAAGTCTTCATCCAACCGGGCAGAAGTCTTCATCCAGACGGCATCTTCTATCTTCATCCATCCAGCACGGAGGGGGTCCATCTTCAAGACATCCAGCGCGGAGCATCCTCTTCAATCGATGTCTTCTTCCGAATGAGGTTTCCCTTTAAATGACGTCATCCAAGATGGCGTCCCTTAGATTCCGATTGGCTGATAGATTTCTATCAGCCAATCGGAATTAAGGTTGAAAAAATCCTATTGGCTGATCCAATCAGCCAATAGGATTGAGCTCGCAATCTATTGGCTGTTCCAATCTATCAGCCAATCGGAATCTAAGGGACGCCATCTTGGATGACGTCATTTAAAGGGAAACCTCATTCGGAAGAAGACGTCGATTGAAAAGGATGCTCCACGCCGGATGTCTTGAAGATGGGCACGCTCTGTGCCGGATGGATGAAGATAGAAGATGCCGTCTGGATGAAGACTTCTGCCCAGTTGGATGAAGACTTCTGCTGCTTTGTTGAGGACTTCTGCCGGCTTTGTTGACGATGGATGTCGGGTCTTCAAAAACTGTAAGTGAATCTTTGGGGGTTAGTGTTAGGTTTTTTTTAAGGGTTTATTGGCCCATTTGCCCATTCAATTGTCCTTTTCAGGGCAATGGGGAGCTTAGGTTTTTTAGTTAGGATTTTATTTGGGGGGTTGGCTGTGTGGGTGGTGGGTTTTTACTGTTGGGGGGTTGTTTATATTTTTTTACAGGTAAAAGAGCTATTTTAAGGGCTATTGGTAGTTTAGTTTAGGTTAGGGATTTTTTTTTGGGGTGGGGGCTTTTTTATTTTGATAGGGCTATTAGATTAGGTGTAATTAGTTTAAATATTTGATCATTTCTTTTTTATTTTCTGTAATTTAGTGTTAGTTTGTTTTGTAATCTAGTTAATTGTATTTAATTTATGTAATTTATTTAATTGTAGTGTAAGGTTAGGTGTTAGTGTAAGACAAGTTTGTTTTTATTTTACAGGTAAATTTGGATTTATTTTAACTAGGTAGTTAGTAAATAGTTAATAACTATTCTACCTAGTTAAAATAAATACAAACTTGCCTGTGAAATAAAAATAAAACCTAAGATAGATACAATGTAACTATTAGTTATATTGTAGCTAGCTTAGGGTTTATTTTACAGGTAAGTATTTAGTTTTAAATAGAATCTATTTAGTTATTAATAGTAGGTTTTATTTAGATCTATTTTAATTACATTAAAGTTAGTGGGGGTTAGGGTTAGACTTAAAGTTAGGTTTAGGGGTTAATAAATTTAGTATAGTGGCGGCGACATTGAGGGTGGCAGATTAGGGGTTAATAAGTTTAGGTAGGTTGCGGCGACATTGGGGGCGGGAGAATAGGGGTTAATAACATTATGTAGATGTCAGTGATGTTGGGGGCAGCAGATTAGGGGTTAATAAGTATAATGTAGGTGTCGGCAATGTCGGGGGCGGCAGATTAGGGGTTAATAAGTATAATGTAGGTGTCGGCGATGTCGGGGGCGGCAGATTAGGGGTTAATAAGTATAATGTAGGTGTCAGCGATGTCAGGGGCAGCAGATTAGGGGTTAATAAGTCTAAGATTAGGGGTGTTTAGACTCAGGGTTTATGTTAGGGTGTTAGGTGTAAACATAAATTTTGTTTCCCCATAGGAATCAATGGGGATGCGTTACGGAGCTTTACGCTCCTTTTTTGCAGGTGTTAGGCTTTTTTTCAGCCAGCTCTCCCCATTGATGTCTATGGGGAAATCGTGCACAAGCACGTAAAACCAGCTCACCGCAGCTTTCAGCAGCGCTAGTACGCTAGTATTGGAGTGCGGTATGGAGCTCAATTTTGCTCTACGCTCACTTCTTGCCTGCTAACGCCGGGTTTTTGTAAACCTGTAATACCAGCGCTGTAGAGAAGTGAGCAGTGGTATTAACTTGAAAGTTATTACCGAGCAGCTCTTACCGCAAAACTCGTAATCTAGCCGATTGTTACAAACACTTTTTTTTATTTAGTACTTGCACACTCCTTAACCTACCTCAGTATGCTAATAAATAAATAAATAATAACAAGAACATAAAGTAAATTTGGTAATAAAAGTACATTGGAAAGATGGTTAAAACGACATGCTCTACAGCAGTTTCTCAACTCTAGCCCTCAAGTCCCACTAACAGGACAGATTTTCATGATATGTTTCCTAGAGCCAGATGCAATAATCAGCTGATGGGGGTGAGCAGGTTATTTAGTAACCATGGTTACTGATAAGCTAATTAATTTCCCTGTGCTCTAGTTAAGATATCATGAAAATCTGGCCGTTAGAAGTACCCGTGGGCTGGAGTTGGGAAACATTGTTCTATATGAATCATGAAAATGTAATATTGACTTTTATATCCCTTTAAGAGGTGTGAATCTTAAAGGGAACAATAAGGGGTTGAGTAAATGCGGTTGCTTGAGCACAATCGCAATTTACGCTAGAATGATTACCACATCCTCAGAGCTCTAGTTAACAGTTTTTTAAAAACAAAAAAGTTGCACAAAACAAATAAAAAATGCATTACAAAGTACAGTTACACTCATAATACCATTTAATAAAAAATATGTAAAAAAAAATATTGCACACAAATGTTATAAGGGCTCAAAGATATGAAGTCTCAGGTGTTGGAAAACAAACATAAATTATGCTTACCTGATAATTTCATTTCCATCTGTGGGAGTCCACTGCTTCATTCATTACTTGTGGGAATTAAGAACCTGGCCACCAGGAGGAGGCAAAGACACCCCACCCAAAGGCTTAAATACCTCCCCCACAAGGAACAGTAGGAGAAATATCAGGGTATAAATGGTGCCGGAAGAATAATATTAAAATTTAGGTCCGCCCACCGGAGCAAAGGAGCAGGAGCAGTGGACTCTTCCCACAGATGGAAATGAAATTATCAGGTAAGCATAATTTATGTTTTCCTTCTTAATGGGAGGAGAGTCCACTGCTTCATTCATTACTTGTGGGAACAAATACCCAAGCTCAAGAGGACACTGTATTAACAAAAACGGGATGGTAAAAGGAGGCGGACCCTATACTGAGGGCACCACAGCCTGCAGAACCTTTCTCCCAAATACAGCTTCCGCTGAAGCAAAAACATCAAATTTGTAAAACTTTGTAAAAGTATGTAAGGAGGACCAAGTAGCCGCCTTATAAATCTGCTCCACAGAAGCCTCGTTCTTAAAGGCCCAAGAAGAGGCCACAGCTCTGGTTGAGTGGGCCGTAATCCTCTGAGGAGGCTTATGTCCCACTGTTTCATAGGCCAAACGGATAATGCTCCTCAACCAAAAGGACAGAGAAGTGGAAGAGGCCCTCTTGCCCCCTATGCTTCCCTGAATACGCCACAAATAAAGACGAAGTCTGTCTGAAATTTTTCTTGGCCTGAAGATAAAACTTCAAGGCTCAAACCACATCCAAGTTATGCAGTAACTTTTCCTTAGATGAAGAAGGGTTAGGACACAAGGAAGAAACTACTATCTCCTGATTGATGTTACGATTTGACACCACCTTGGGAAGAAAACCCAATCCAGTGCAAAGCACAGCCTTATCAGCGTGAAAAAACAGATAAGGGGGCTCAGATTGCAAGGCCGCTAACTCAGAGACCCTGCGAGCTGATGCAATAGCCAGAAGAAATAGAACCTTCCAGGAAAGAAACTTAATGTCAAGCGCATGCATAGGCTCAACTGGAGCCCTCTGCAAAACCTTAAGAACCACATTTAAGCTCCAAGGAGGAGCAGAATTTCTAAAGACAGGTCTGGTCCTAGACAGAGCCTGAACAAAGGACTGAATATCAGGGAGCTCCGCTGGCTTCTTGTGTAACAGCACCGACAACACCAAAATCTGTCCCTTTAAGGAACTTGGGGCAAGACCCTTATCCAGTCCATCCTGGAGAAAGGCCAGAATCCTGGATACCCTAACTTTGTGCCATGGATATCCACGTTCCTCACACCAGAATAAGTAGGTCATCCACACCTTATGATAGATGTGACGAGTGACCAGCTTCCTGGCCTGGATGAGAGTATAAATTTCTCTCTCAAAAAAACCTCTCTTAGCCAAGACTAGGCATTCAATCTACATGCAGTCAGCCTCAGAGAATCGAGGTTTCGGTGTAGAAAGTGACCCTAAACCAGCAGATCTCTGCGCCAGGGTAACCTCTATGGAGGAGACGATGACATCCCCACCAGATTCGCAAATCACGTCCTCAGCAGCCACAATGGAGCAATCAGAATGGTTGAAGCTTGCTCCTGTTTTGATGTGGGCCACCACTCAAGGAAGAAGTGATAATGGTGGAAAAATGTAAATTAGGTTGAACTCCCAAGGCACCGCTAAGGCATCTATCAGCTCTGCCTGTGGGTCCCTGGACCGTGACCTGTATCTGGGTAGCTTGAAGTTGAGTCTGGATGCCATGAGGTCTATCTCCGGCGTCCCCCATATGTTGCAGATCTCCGCAAACACCTCGGGATGGAGAGACCATCCCCCCGGATGAAACGACTGTCTGCTGAGAAAATCAGTTGTCCACACCCGGAATGTGGATCACTGAGAGCGAGCAATTGTAAGTCTCTGCCCATTCCAGAATCCAAGATATTTCCCTCATAGCTAGGGAGTTTCTCGTTCCCCCCTGATGGTTTATGTAAGCCACCGAGGTAATGTTGTTCGACTGGAATCTAATGAATCGGGACGACCCCAGGTGGGGCCAAGCCCTCAGAGCGTTGAATATCGCTCGAAGTTCCAGAATATTTATTGGTAGAGTCAACTCCTCTCAAGTCCACCTGCCCTGTGCCCTTCTGGCACCCCAAACAGCTCCCCATCCTTATAGACTTGCGTCCGTGGTCACAATCTCCCAGAATGGCTTCAGGAAGGATGTCCCCTGGGCCAGCTGTCCCGGACAGATCCACCAAGAGAGGAATTCCCTCACTCGGTTGTCCAGAGAGATCTGTTGGGATAGATCTGAGTGATTGCCGTTCCATTGTCTCAACATGCATAACTAAAGAGGTCTGAGATGGAACCTGGCGAATGGAATGACATCTATGCTGGATACCATGAGCCCAATCACCTCCATACACCTGGCCACAGATGGTCTTGAGGAGGTGTGAAGGGCAAGACTGCTGGACACAATCTTGGAACATCTCTGATCTGTCAAGAATATCTTCATGGATATGGAATCTATTATCGTACCCAGGAACTCCACCCTGTTGCTGGGAACCAGAGAACTCTTTCCTTCGTTTATCTTCCATCCTGGGATCGAAGGAGAAGAGCCCTCGAGTGGTCCTCTACGAGACTGCAGGACAAAGCATGGACCAGAATATCATCCCGATAAGGAGCCACCGCAATTCCTCTGGCTCTCGCTACTGCGAGCAGCGCCCCCAGAACCTTCATAAAGATTCATGGGGCGGTCGCCAGACCGAATGGTAGGGCTACAAACTGGAAGTGTTGGTCCAGAACCTGACGTGGTCCTTGTGGATTGGCACGTGAAGGTAGATATCCTTCAAGTCTATTGTCGTTATAAATTGCCCCTCTTGAACTAGGGGCAGGATCGATCTGATCATCTCCATTTTGAACGATAGGACTGACAGAAACTTGTTTAGGCACTTTAGGTCCATAATTGGGCGGAACGTGCCCTCCTTCTTTGGGACCACGAAAAGGTTTGAATAGTACCCTAGACCCCTTTCTGCTAGAGGTACTGGAACAATTACTCAGAGAGATGAGAGATCCCTCACGCACTCTAGAAAGGCGTCTCTCTTCTCTGGACTTGAGGATAGGTTTGACAGGAGGAATCTGCACCTGGTCGGATAAGTCTTGAACCCTATCCTGTAACCCTGGGTGATAACCTCCAGAACCAAAGGATCCTGTACGTCTCTCATCCAAGCCTCTGTGAACAGGGATAGTCTGCCCCCTACGTGATCCAGATACGGATCAGGGGCCGCCTCTTCATGCCGACTTAGTCTCGGCGGGCTTCTTGCTCTGCTTGGACTTGTTCCAAGATTGAACTGGCTTCCAAGATCTCTTGGACTGCTCGGTCTTCGCAGTAGGCTGCTGGCATTGAGACTTGTCCGAACAAAAGGGATGAAAAGTAGAGCCCTTAGGCTTAATCTTCTTATCCTGCGGAAGGAAAGCACTCTTGCCTCCCGTGACCATGGATATGATAGAGTCCAGGCCTGGACCAAAAAGAACTTTACCCTGAAACGGAAAGGATGGTAATCTAGACTTGGAAGTCATGTCAGCAGACCATGACTTTAACCATAGAGCCCTGCGGGCTAGAACAGAGAAACCTGATGTCTTGGCATTCAGGCGAATCACCTGCATGCTTGCATCACAGATAAAAGAATTAGCTACCCTCAAGGCCTTAATCTTTTCCTGTATCTCCTCGAGGGAAGTCTCCACCTCGACCATAGCTGACAGTGCGTCACACCAATAGGTAGTCAGTCTAGCCACCGCAGCGATCGCCGCTGTCGGTTGGAAAACAAACCCTGTGAGTTAGAACATCTTTCTCAACATGGGTCTAACTTTTTATCCATGGGCTCTTTAAATGACGAAACTATCCTCGAGGGGAACAGTAGTATGCTTAGCAAGCGTGGAGATAGCTCCATCCACCTTAGGCATGGCCCCCCATAGCTCAAGCTGAGAGTCCGGAACGGGGAACAGCTTTTTAAAATAGGTAGAGGGAGAAAAGGACGAGCCCAGTTTCTCCCACTCATTCTTAATAATCATAGCCATTTTCACTGGAACTGGGAAGGCCTGAGGCACCAACCTGTCCTTGTGAACCCTATCTAGCTTAGGGATCGAATGTTCTTCCGGAAGTTTCAGTTCCGGAACCTCCAACGTAGCAAGCACTTCTTTCAGTAAAAAGCGCAAATGCTCCATCTTAAACTTAAAATCTGGCTCCTCCATAGCCGGAGGTCTAGAAGACGTCGATTCCGTCCCCGAGAGAGCGCCCTCCGACAAGTCGGATGCGTCCACCTCATCAGATAATCTCTCAGAGACCTCCAATGGAGTAGATGACCCCTGGGACGGAAGGCTATGTCTCTCCCTTTGCTTGCGCTTCACAGGGCGTGGTAGGGCATGGAAGGCCGCAGAAACCGCCTCTTGTAACTGGGGAGTGAAATCTGGCCGCCATGATGCCCTTCCCGCACGAGGATTAGTAGGGCCTTGGGGAGCTACATTTGTAATCGGAGATGAATGTTGGGAACTCACCTCATGGGACGGAGAACCCTAAGAGGTGGACAGCTCAGTAGTGCTAAATATCTTATTCTTTTTAGATATTGCAATCTTATCGAAGCATGTGGCACACAGTTGAGCAGGCAGATCAACCTGTACCTCCTCACAATAAACACAGGTATTAGATTTCATTAAAGAAGAGGGAGTATCCTCTAACATGTCAGAGTCCTCCATAGCCTGCGCCTTTAATACGGACTGAGATAGATTAAATGGCACCTTTATACACCAATGGCCGGGGCACTCACCACCTCCTATGACCTGGACCACAGAGAAACAGTTACGTCTCCCGCAAATGCCGATCAGGAAAGAGGAAGTTAAAGAGGTCACACCCGGTCACATGGAGTGTCATGCAGGACCGCCCCTGCACTATAAAGAAAACGAGTCAAAAAAAGGCTGCGCCGATCTAGACCTGACTGTTCACACATTGCTGGAGCCTCATCTTACACATGACTTAGCACTAACACAATAAAGATATGCATAAATCCCCCCTTGTTCAATGATCCCCTTTCCAGGGATATTAACCCTTGATTCTATACAGATAAAAGGAGACACACTGTGACCCTGTCTTCTTGCGTTATCATATGTCTATAAATGAAATGATCTTACCAGAATCTATGACGTGGAACAGGAACACGGCCCTTCAATTGTGACAGGTTAGTAGCATCAAGTAGGACTTGAGTGAATAAAGGCAGGCAGCGAAACTTGTCAACGCTGATTGCCAAGGAGCTGTTAACATGAGTCAGGATGGTTTCGCAGAGACGACACTCCCTGCATATCCGGACTCTAACTTCCATCCATGCTCTCACTGAGAGGCTGACAGGATTACTTAAAACTCCAGTCCCATTTCGAAGAGTACTACCCTCCATAAGAGACTACTCCGAATCTTCCAACACTTCTCTGCCAACCTCCTGTGACAAAAGGCAAAGAATGACTGGGGGGTGAGGGGAGTGGGGGAGGTATTTAAGCCTTTGGCTGGGGTGTCTTTGCCTCCTCCTGGTGGCCAGGTTCTTAATTCCCACAAGTAATGAATGAAGCAGTGGACTCTCCTCCCATTAAGATGGAAAAGGCAGGCAAAGGGCTTTAACATTGAGATACAAATATATACATGTCTAAAGATGTATGTGTGTGCATGTGTGTCTATATATGTGTACATATGTATTTATGTATTTATATGTGTATATATGTATTTGCAGATATATATATATATATATATACACATATAAATACATAAATACATATGTACACACATAAGACATATATATAAGTGCATTGGAGCACTTTGCAGTAAAGTAGATGAAAATATAAAAAAACATTTATGCTATATTCATATTTAACTAAGTATTTACTGTAAATATTTCACATTACTATATGTATTTATAAATAGATATTCCTATATATATCTGTATATATCTATACCTATGTATAATCCTCTAAATATATATATGTATAGATATATATTGTACCAAAAAACATCAGATATATATGTTGTTTAACTAATTCTCTGCTAAGTATTTTTACACCCCGTGTAAAGCTAATTTTGAGCTTTCTTTTAATTTTGTCATTTAAACAATATTTACTGCTATATGAAAGAACAGGCGGTTCTCTTTCAAATGAGGGGTCATGATTATCTGTAGCTGGTAAGGGAGCTGAGATAGAGGGATTTAAAGGGACAGTCTACCATAGAATTGTTATTGTTTTAAAAGATAGATAATCCCTTTATTACCCATTCCCCAGTTTTGCATAACCAACACAGTTATATTAATGTACTTTTTACCTCTGTGATTACCTTGTATCTAGGAACCTTCTTACAGCCCCCTGATCACATGACTGTGACTGTTTTTTATCTATTGTCTTAAATTTAGCATTGTATTGTGCTAGATCTTAAATAACCCCCTGTGCCTGAACACAGTGTTATCTATATGGCCCATGTGTACTTTCTGTCTCTTTGTGTTGAAAAGAGATTTTAAAAGCATGTGATAAGAGGCAGCCCTCAAAGGCTTAGAAATTAGCATATGAGCCTACCTATGTTTCGTTTAAACTAAGAATACCAAGAGAAAAAAGCAAATTTGATGATAAAAGTAAACTGGAAAGTTGATTAAAAGTCCTATCTGAATAATGAAAGTTTAA